>NW_006239017.1:477344-509021 GCF_000226075.1 Solanum tuberosum
TCAGAATAGGGTAGATAAACGATTTCAATTTTAAAACGCCTTCAGCTTCAGAACTCCTATCAATCTATAACATGATTATTTTTTTGCTTTCTGGTACTATGGAGATAGGCGACACTCCTTTGCTATGCTCAATGCGTTATTTTCTTATGTCATTGAAATCTTTTCTTCTTTCTAATTCTTTTTTGTACTGAAAACAGGTGCAACTTGAACCATTTCACTTTGTCTCCGCGAGTATGAAAATGAGAGTATTCACATGGTGTTCACTTTGTGACTTCACAACGCTCATCAAATTTACTTTTCCGAATTGGTAAAGAGAGAGGTACATGCTAATGGATGTAAAATTAGCTGGCGAGCCTAACCAACAGTTCAAGACATGTTGCAATGGTTCGTAAATCATTTCAAGTAAGTTGCTCTTAATGTGATTATCCTCTGCACTGTTTTAAATAGGTTCTGAATGTATAATTATGTTATTGCACCATGCATTTGGTGTTAGTACTTAGCACATTTACTTTTTACACATTTTTCACGTCTTTCATAAATCCTTACATGATTTTGTGTGTTCAAAATCAACTCACAAATAATAGTACAGGACTTCTGCGCTAGCATAAAGAAAAAGTTGAAAGGAGCTATTACCCAATGAAAGGAGTAAAGGAGTTGGGGGGGGGGGAGTTTACAGAGTCAGCAAAGCAATTATATTGTAGATAAATTAAAATTTCAGTGGAAAGAATATAACTATTTCTGCTCAATGTATGAACAGGTTGTATTGTCATAAATGCATGTTGAACTGAAAGTGTAGGCAATTTTCTATCTCAATATATGATGTACTGCCATGTTGCATCGATGTGGCTCTACATCTGCGGAAAAAAATCTCATTTTTTGAGATCAAATCTGAAATCAATGATTGTTAGGTAATGTTACTTACTCTTTCTTTATTTTCTGGATAAACAACTTAAATCTTATTATAATGTAATAACTTCACTAGAGTTTTTTTTTGGTTATCAAAACACTTCACTAGAGTTTTTGCTTTTAAAAGACATGTGGTAGTGTCTGCTTATATTTGGTAATTCACTAGATTTTCCATTTGTGCATTTTTCTGACATTTGCAAATTGATTTGATCTTCTCTTTTTGCAGATTTTACTTGAATCATTGTTGGCATAAGAATGAGTTAGATTTTGCTCTCCGAACTCTGGATAATATAGGTTGTAATAGGCAACTCAGTTGCAATTCTCTTTCTACTTCTTTTCACGTAAAGAAATTCGATGTTTCATTCAATTATGTACAAGCACAAGATTTTTTTTCCTAATGCTAACTTTATGTTTAGTTTGCTTATACTATTGTATTGTTGCAATGACAAAAGGAAATCGAAACCATGCATGTTGGGCCCGTGCTAGCACGGGCCATACCCCTCTAGTATTAAAAGATGTGACATAATCCAAAAGTTCGTCTTGACTACCTACTTTAAAAGATAAAAGATTCTCTATCAACTTCTATTACATATTTTTAGAGTAATTTCCTTGGATAGTCACCCATGTTTGGGAAATTACCTGGAAATATCACTTATGTTTGTTTTAGGATCACAATATCGATTTTCTTCTGACAAAAATTGACGCCGTTCCGTTAAAAGAATAAAAATCGCTGCATTTGGCAGCGATTTTCTCCAAAAAAAATCATTATTTCTTTAAAATCGCTGCTATAGCAACGTTTTTATAAAAAAAAAAAATTAAAAGTGAAATAGCTGCTATAGCAACGATTTTTTGTTAAGGAATTAAAAAAAACACATAAAGAACAAATTTTAAATTACATAAATTTCCGGCGACAGCCATTTAAAAAAAAACAAGTTTTTTAAAGAAAAAATCGTTGCTGAAGCAGCGATTTTCAGTTTTAATTTTTTTTTTGAATTTTCATTTAAATCGCTGAAAGGGTAAAGATTTAAAAAAAAAAAGCTTTTTATGAAAATTGCCGGCTTCAGTTTTAATTTTAATTAAATTCTCTGCAAGGGTAGGATTATTTTTAAAAAAAAATATAATTTCTTAAACAAAATCGCTGCTATATAGCAGCGATTTAACTTCAAAACTTTTTTTTTTAATTTCTTAAACAAAATGCTTTTAATTTTTTTTATATAAAAACACTGTTATAGTAGCGATTTTAAAGAAAAAATATTTTTTTGAGAAAATCGGCATTGATTTTTATTTCTTTTAGCGGAGTGACGTCAATTTTTGTCAGAACAAAATCGCTCCTGACGGAGCGATTTTGCCCTTTTGATTAATTTTTTTTTGATGTGCCGTTTTTGTTTTTTAAAGAAAAAAAGTTGCACTTTTGGCTCCGGAGTCAACAAAAAGGTGTCATTGCCCATTAGTGCCCATATAAAAACATTATCTCGCTTGAAAAATCGGAGGAAGCCACATATTTTCTTGAAGAATCGGAGGAGCTCATATTTGAATTTGCCGCCTAATCCCCTAGAACTAGGGTAGAAATTTTTGGGCTATGTAATTTTTTTTTACTTGGTAATATGAGTTATCTAAAAAAAATTTAAAAAAATGTTAATAATGAAAAAGGAATAATGTGACATGGCATCCTATTAGGAGAGAGATAATGTTTTTTTTGTGTAAGTATATTTTGAGGAAAAAAGGTAAAGTTGGGTGATATTGTGATCCTAAAACAAACATAAGTGATATTCCAAGGTAATTTCCCAAACATGGGTGACTATCCAGGGAAATTACTCCATATTTTTACTACAATATATAAAGTAGGAGCGGGCATGATCGAAACATTTGATTTGGTAATTTCAAATTTTAATTTTTAAAAATATTACATTAGGTCTATAACAATTTTTTCCAATATGGTTTTCAATTTCAGTATTTTGTAGTATTGTAAATTGATAATCATAATTTATTCATATTTGACTTATATATAACCATACAATAGAAATCATGACTTTGATTTTTTAAGAAATATCTCAATTATATCATATTAATTGCACCTTAAACATATAGAAACATTCAAAAGATCGTACAAATATTTCTCATCGTTTAGATCAATTTCACACACAAAAAATCAATCAAAATAGAATAGTCAATGTTTTAATATCTAAACAATTAATTTTATACTAATACTAATGAATAAAAATATGTGAGTATTAGAATAATATATGTAAACTGTATTGTAATTACATACTTTTGTCACTGTATTAAGTGTCTTTTCTATAACACCATATTTGGCCAAAGGATTTAATACCTTCTGATGTTTGAAGTAGCCTGCATGCACCACCATCAATTATTTCGTTGGACATTCACTACAATTTAGAGCTTAAATATTTTTTAACGTTACGATGGCCACTATTTTTACTGGGATTGAACTTTGTACATCTTTATGCAATCAAATTTTTTGAATCTACTCCAACTAATTCAATGCTTTATGGCATCTAGGGTTGTACATGACCGGGTTGGTTCGGGTTTTTCAAATATCAAACCAAACCATTTGTGTAAAAAAATTTAAATTTATAAACCAAATCAAACTAATAAAATTCAGATTTTTTCGGGTTTTTCAACCTCGGGTTGGTTCAGGTTTTTCAAATACCAAACCAAATCATTGTGTCGAATTTTTTAAATATATAAATCAAACCAAACTAATAAACCTCGGATTTTTTTTTTCAGATTTTGGATTTTTTCGGTAAAGTTTGCATACAAACATATAATTAACTTGTGCTTCAAATATTTCTTTAGTCCAACCAAAATACAATTATTTAAGGTGTTTCTTAAGAAAATAACAAAAAATATGAGATGAGTACTGATGACACTAAATTTAATAAAAAATAATAATGACATCATCATATAAAATAAATATTGCAAAGTCATAATGAAAATTATCATAATTTAAAAGTACTAAATCATGCTAAAATAAGTTTAATAAGTATTAGTTACATTACTAAATATTTAAGGAAAATTAAAATTAGATTATGTATTTTAAATGTCTAAACCAATATAAAACTAAAGAACAAATATTCAATATTATTGTCATTCTTAGTGTTGAATTAATTTTCTTTTTGCATTAGTATTAATTTGATTTTGATTTAAGTTTTATTATAATTATCAACATCTATGAACTATAATCTTTATTGGACCATTTCGAATTCTAAGTTTTAAACTTGAAATAATATATTAAAAGATAAAAACTATGAAATAGTATAAGAAATATTTTAAAGTTATATCAAAGTAATATTTTATGTATAAAATAAATTTTAAAATTACATATATAATATCGGGTTGATTTGGTCTCGAGTTGGTTTTTTTAGTTAAAACCAAGCCAACCCAAATATAGTCGGATTTTTTTTTTCAATACCAAACCACTAATAGTTTTTTTTTTTTTATTTGACTCAATTTGCGGTTTGATTCGATTTTGTACACTGCATCATTCAAAGACAAAACAGGACCAAGTCCCACCATAGTTTCAATAATTCACAAGTTTCAGGTTTTTGTTTAATTTTTTAGGCTCCCACCATGCTTGTAACTTGTCCATTTGCTATATTCATTCAATTTGTTTTCCTGTCTTGAACAACACTGACGGATCCAAAAAATTTACTAAAGGAGTTCGAAAAATAAAAGCATAGTGCATGAAGTGCACTTTAAATCTCAAGTTGAATTTTGAATTCCCTAATACACTAAGCCAAACTTTATTTTTCTCATTTGTGTTCAAGAGATTTAAAATATATATATGTACGTATAATTTTTTTTTTAAAATTATCATATATTTATATATAGGGTTACTAAATTGATTCGAATGAATATCCTGACAACACCTAGATCTACCCCAGTTGAACAACCTATGGTCCACAATTGTAGAGAACATGACAGAACCCACAAATACCCCTCACATGCATGTTCTCCTGATCATCTTATCCCTCAATTAATTTTTATCTCTCAAAAATTTAATTTCCATATACACACTACATTCAAAGCACCTGCCCAATGTGTGCTTGTTTGCACCAATACATCTCTCACATTTATTTATAACTCCATCTTATATACTGACCTTTTCAATGAACACACACACACACACAACAACAAAGCCAAAATTGTTAGAAAATGGTGAATTACAAGGGGAAAAAAATGTTGAAGCACCAAAGGAACAGAGTTAGCTTTTCAGCTAACTTGCCTGAAGATGTTCACGGGGCGTTCACGGATAGTACATGTGTTGTGAAATACTCGATGGATCCATTGACAGATATAAGAGAATCTATAAAAGAGATGGTGAAAAATGTTGGCATTAAAGATTGGAAAGAGATGGAGGAATTGGTGTATTGTTACATTTTTCTTAACTCTGAAGAGGTGCATTGTTTTATAAAAGAGGCTTTTCTTAGTTTATGCTCTTAGCTTCTTACTAGAGGCTGAAAAAAATGCATAAACCAAGTAACTTTTCTTATATATATGTTTTATTATATGCTCTTCATTTTTATGTTGTTTATTTTATAGACAATGTAAACGGATGTTTACACGATTAGTGCAATTTAAAGCGTTGTAAGAGGTGTTATTATATATGTACACCTCATTTTAGTAGTTTTATGTTATTTTGTTCATCTTGACTTGATCTATTTTAATTTGATGAGTATTTTTTTATTGTGTTATTCATCTGTTTATTTATTAAGCTGACTCATTTTAACGTGTTTAAATTCAGCTGAACTCACCAATTTAACTCCCCTAATTTTTACTCTAACGTCTTGTGTTTTTACGTTTTCTTTTTATTTTTATAAAAAGTTGAATAGAAACGTAGTGGAGAAAAGAAGACAAAAGTATTGTTGTACGTACATAGTTACATACCATAAGCATAAGCTACGAGCTCGAGGGAATGGTTGCAAAATGATGCCTTAAACTCACCCATTCAAGTTCAAGGAATCACTCCAATAATAATTAGAGATTTCGAATTTATATTTTAGAATATTTTTAAAAAATATGTAGTAAGTAGCTTTTTTAATATGATAAACTTTGTTAGAAACCTATGGAGTTTTTGTATTCAAATTTGGATTGAATGATTTATTAATTTTTGACCAAGATAAATTTATAACAAGACCTACTATAACCAATTTAAAATAAAGAACCGAGATATTCCCTTTAATTAATTTTGTTAATGTATTTGAAACGAGAAAGGTTTTTATTTTTTTTTCCCGAAAATTTATGTTCCTGCTATTCCGAAAATACCAATCTCTTGAAGAACAAGATACAAGACACAGTATAATATAACTTGAGAAAGAAACTTCGTTTTCTTGCTATTTCCTCTACTCCAATTATCCAAAATTCACCTATTTTTCACAAAAATCCAGTTTTCAATCGAATACGAATATGAACATCGGAAGATCAAGCTCTATGAACAAGCTTTGGCTGCTAAATCACCACCTTCATTCACGAACAATATCCACAACAACTTCTTCTCTCGTTACGAAGCAAACCTCCCATCAGCTCCCGTCACGTCACCTATCCCCTTCCCTTACTTCCACTACCGTCCGCCATTTTTTCTTTCGTTCTCAAGATCCATATGCCAAGTAAATTTTCCAGTATAATTGTGTTTTTTTTTTTCAAAGTTTGTAGTGTGTGATTTTGCTTTTTTGTGTTGTGATGAAGGTATCAAGTTCGGGTGCCGATGAATTTGGGAATTCGTATAGTGCCTGAGAAAAAGGCGTATGTAGTTGAACGATTTGGGAAATATGTGAAAACATTGACTCCGGGAATTCACTTTTTGATCCCTTTTGTTGATCGAATTGCGTATGCCCATTCTCTTAAGGAAGAGACTCTTCCGATACCTAACCAGACTGCCATTACTAGAGACAATGTTAGCATTTCGATTGATGGTGTTCTCTATATCAAGGTTTAATCACTTCTTATACTTTTGCGCAAATTTCCCATTGAATTTTTAAAAATGCAGAGATTGTTTTGCGTAAATTGTAGACTGTGGATCCAAAATTGGCGTCATATGGAGTTGAGAATCCATTGTATGCGGTAATTCAACTAGCACAGACAACTATGCGTAGTGAGCTTGGCAAGATCTCACTTGATAAAACCTTTGAGGAAAGGGACACTCTGAATGACAAAATAGTGGTAAGTTTTTCATAGAATTTTATGATCAGAAAATAATAGGGTTGGCCTTTTGCACTTTCACTTCATCATTATGTGAAGCTCAAAAAGAGTATAATTATGATTATAACCACATGTTAGTTGTTTTAAGTCTTATTATTGATTGTTTTAGCTCTGCACTTTCCTTGCAGCTGGCCATTAATGATGCTGCAAAAGACTGGGGACTGAAATGTCTTCGTTATGAAATAAGTATGTGGCTGTTCTACTGATTCCTTCATTGTTACAAAAGCAATTATGGTTCTTCATTGATGATTATGTATGTTGCCTCTTCAGGGGATATAACTCCTCCTCGTGGGGTTAGAGCAGCTATGGAGATGCAAGCTGAAGCGGAACGTAAAAAAAGAGCTCAAATTCTTGAGTCAGAAGGTATCAGTTCCTCTCCCTGATTTGAGCAATGTGAAGTAATTCGATGTGCCATATGTATGACATTTTTCTATATTAAACTTGATGTGTATTGTCACCTACCTCACCCTGATTTGAGCAATGTGAAGTAATTAGATGTGTCATATGTATGACATTTTTCTGTATTAAACTTGATGTGTATTGTCACCTAAAATAGGGGAGAGGCAGGCAAATATAAACATTGCCGATGGAAGGAAGAGTTCAGTGATCCTTGACTCAGAAGCTGCAAAGATGGACCAGGTCAACAGAGCACAAGGTTGGTAAAGTTGTTGCCAAGTGTGTTATCTCAAACTTGTTTTATAGATTCCCTCATCCATACTATCCGATGAATCAGGTGAAGCTGAAGCCATTCTCTCTAAAGCACAAGCTACGGCAAAAGGAATTGCTTTGGTGTCACAAACCCTTAAAGAGCATGGAGGTGCAGAGGTGAGATCCCTAAATTCATGCCCGCGTCTTCTTTACCATGACATTGTAACGAAATTTTGGAGAAAGATATGGTTGATTAATTCAACAACTACTACATTTGATTGCGTCAATGCCAATCTGCATTCTCACTCACGACTCTTTCACTACTGGATATTGTAGGCAGCAAGCTTGAGGATTGCAGAGCAGTATGTCCAAGCCTTCAGTAACATTGCAAAGGAGGTGAAGCATAATAGATACCTTCTAATTTAGTCCATCGTCATGCATTACTGATTTGCTAATCATTTTTGTTTTCTGTGTTTCACTTTATAATTTTATAGGGCACGACATTGTTACTTCCTACAAGTGTTTCTGATCCTGCCAGCATGGTGGCTCAAGCTCTTCACATATACAAAAACATAACGAGCAAGAACGCTGGCATTGAGCTTCCAGAAGCCTCTCAAACTAAGTTGAAACAGAAGTGAATCGTCTGAAGTAATCAACAATGACCGCTCTATTACTGATGAAGATGACAAGAAGGATCACTAAGCGCTTTGTCTGACTCGTCTATAGAGTAGCTTTACTTTTTAATTAGCCATTATGGATTATCTAGCTTTATATTCATGTATAGTCTAAGTAGATCTGGTCAATGATAGGATTCCTATTCTTTATTATGGACTTACTTCCACCATTTGTTCGGACTATTGTGTTACTAAGAATGGATGCAAAATTACATGATTTTGAGAACATACGAGTAACTTCATGCAAGCTCTATAAGCTTTTGACATCTGATTTCAGCATTTTATACTTCAGAAAATATACTAAGCAAAATATCATCAGAGGAAACGTAAGAAGCAAACCAATCTTCTCAATTTAAGCCTATGAAAACGAATTAATCCTCTGATTTATCCTTCAAGTGTATTTACTCTCGTTATTAAGTAGAAAATACTTGCACCATTTCAATAAGTTGGTAGGCATAAGAGTATATCTTAATAGTTTTAGAACAAAACAAATAAACTCCACCATCCCAAGCCCACCCTGAAAAGCACAAAGGGAGATGACCACCAGACTCCTGACTCCTATCCTCCTGCAAAATAATTGAGTTTGAAGATCTTAATCTCCCTAACAGTAGCCTTATATAGGTGCAAAGATTATCGTAAATCCTTGTTTAACTTTTAATCTCCAAAAGCAATAACTACAATGCATAGAAATATCTGATCAAATACTTCTCTAGCCGCAAAGCACATAAAACAGAATACACTTCATCCAAAAAGGAGAAAAAAAAAACGAGATGAATTTAATGCAAGCTGAAAACAATTGAGAAAATGGTTTATGTGAGATTGGTTGGGTTTGATCCATTGCTCAACCGATCTAGGCTTGAGCATACTTTTGACATATTGAGTCGTGACTCTTTCGTTAACTCAAACTGTTTTTGCCAGCCCAATTTAATCAATGTACCCATTAGACACCTCTAGAAGATTCTAATTCATGGAAATTCCTCCCAACATGATTTCTTGAAGTCTACCAAGGGAGCAGTTACTGATTTCCCTCTGAAGTTGTAGTAAGAAAACTAACTGATAACTAACTAAAGGGTTTTTCTTTAAAGTCTAGCAAGGGAGCCTTTGTTGCTTTCGCTCTGAAGTTATAGTACGAACTAGCGGATAACAATCTAAAAGAGGGATATAATGATGCTACTCATTGACATGTCCAACATCAATTTTAGATTCAGAATAAAGATCTCTGCTTTATCAAATTTCTCAAGTAATCAAACTCTACCTACTTTACAACGTTTACTCTTGCTTTCAGCACAATCCATACATTGAAGCTCTAAACATAATCATTTATGCGATGAAATAAAGACAATTAGGCTATAAATTAATGAAGACCAAGATACAAAATATCAGAATCTCCAAGAATTTTATTGATCGCAACAATAAACAATAACAAATCTGAAACCAACCGTGGATTTTGTTCGTATATACAGAAAATACAAGCGTATATCCAGTAAAATGGATGTTAAAATCACACTATCAGATCTAACCTCTACCACATAATGAACAAATCAACTTGACAGAAACGGCAAAGCAACAAAGAAGACATGATCAAGCTAAAGAAGCCCAAATATTAAAGAAATACCAAGAAATATCAACCAAACAATATGAAACAATAGGAGAGCCTGACCCGGAACCGCAGCGGACCCTCCATTTCCCACACTGCAAGGTCCTAACTTGGCAACACGAACACCAGCACAGTGAGCATCGGGACAACCACACCAGTAGGTGACTCCATCGACACCGCAAACCGGGTCGGGTCGGAAGCAATTGATGGGGCAAGAATCGGTCGGAAATGGAGTTCTAGGACATTTATCTTCGTCGTCTTGATGGGAAGGTAGTGGATTTAGACCGTTTAAACAGACAGTAATGGACAAAAAGATGACAGCAAATAGCAGAATTTGGAGATGAAATTGGGATTTTCTCAACTCTGATTTCATTGGTAAAGCTCCTCTAGAGATTAAAGAAGCTCGATTTCACCAAAATTGATGATACAGATAACCCTAATTGAGGAAAATGTAAACCCTAGAAAGAATTCAAAATTGGGGGTTTTATGCTGTCTAAAAAGGAGGAGAAATTTCTTCTTTTTATCTTCCTTGTAAGACTCTGTCCAACTGCAGACAAATAATGAGAAATATTCAAAGTACTTTTCCGTGTGGAACTCCGGAAATATGTTTGATCATAAAATTTTGTAATTCAAAAACAAAACATTTAAAACAATTTCAATTCATGTGTATGGTTAACACAACTTAAATTTTTAAATTTCACGATAAGACATGATTAAATACATGCTTAATAGTTTCATTTTAGAAAATTAAAATAATAAGCTATTATTGTTGAAATTATTTAGGTGGGTCCAACCCACATGGAATTTTAGCAATTTACTTTTGTTGTTTTCATACGCTAGCTTTGGTGCATTTGAATTAGTTTAGTTTTAAGCATTGACAGACTTGTCTAGGCTGGTATGAACAATACATGTGAGTTTTCACATTAATGGAATTCTGATATTTGAGGTTCAAATTTGATTCTTTATAGTTTTTACCACTTTAAGGCAATTTCTCATGTTATATTAAATTTTGTTTATTAGGTTTTTTTTTTAAAAAAAAAAACACATGGCCAATCACAATTCACAAGTAAGAACCCAATCATTTTAGTCCATGTTCAATGGAACGGCATTACTCTCAAGTCTCGATCCATAAAATAATACTTTTGATATTCGTGCTTAGGTTAATATTAATGTTTTTCTAAATATATTTGATGGTAATGGAGTATATATTAGCATGAATCTGCTGGATAAAAACAAACAAATTACGATCTCTAATTTACAAATACGTAATGCTTCATTTAGTTATGTCTTATTATTAATATACAAAGGTCTTGTGAATGAACTTTAATCATAAAAGATATAGTACGGATGGGTCAATTATAAAATTTATACAACGTACAATTTGGAAAAATAAAATAAAATAGAATAATATTTTTATAAATATAAGTACAATATGTAAGATACTCCTTTTAACATCTATATGAATTATAAAGAAAAAAAGCCACAGCTAGCCAAAAGAAACTTTTTCTATTTTGTTTATATTTTTTTTTGGTTTAAAGATGGACCATTGCTACGTTTAAAAAAAATAACGCTTCCGTAATAATAAAAATGAAAAATTGCTACGTACTATTCAATATTTCAGAACTAATAACAACTTGAAAAGAGAGAAAATATAAGGAAGCACATTTAAACATGAATGAATATTTGCATGTGACATGACTATTTATTGTGGCTTGCTAATTAATTAGTATTCTTTTTCTTTTTCCTTTTCCACCAACTTAATGAAAAATAAGGAAATAAAAAGAAGTTAAATTAATAGAGAGAGTGTGACATGACTATAGTGCCACCACCTACGTATAATTGGGGGTTATATGATAAATTTTAACCAAAACAAGTGAAAAACTAGTAAATTATTTAATTACATACAATAACATTTGGGTAAAAACTTATCCGAATGCTTACGCGGAACAAATAAATACTAGACATGTATCTTTCATATATCATATACGCATTGACCACTTAATTCATAGTAATTAAGTTGTATGTATATGTTCTCACCCTAATTTTCAAATACCAAGGTTACCATTTGAAAGACCTTATTGATGCAATTAGACAAATTAAATTTGAGGTGATCGACACTTATTTCTATGCAACACGAATCTAAATTAGTTTCAACTGATTTCGAACATCAAATGTTTTTTTTTTCTTAAAATGTCTACCAACCGTATTTTGTAACGAACTCTTTAAAACAATGGAGGCCTCCACTTTGCCTAACAATCAGCTTGCCCTTACAAACATGTCAACATGTAATTGACGATAGAAAAAAGGCTTCTTTCTATGGTGTCCACAGCAACAAATCAGGAGGCCTATCTATAAAACCTTCATTTTGTCCTTTTTCAAAAATCAGCCTCAAAAATAAAGTTTACTAGCCTTACAGCTTTGATTCCTCAATATTAATATTACTCTCTCAGTTCGATTTCCCTTCCATCTCGCTCGCTCGCTCACCTCTAACAAATATGGGAGCCTGTGCGAGCAGACCTAAGGATTTGGACAGGGACTTGGCCCCTGCCCCTGTTCCCGTTGAGGAATCTGTCACCCCTAAGGCTGACGCTGTTCCTCAGGTATGCTTTTCATATTACTCTCATTATTATTAATTCCCTTGCATATTACTAAAGTTTGTATCGACAAATGCACCGACTATATTTGGATTCAGAATTTAAATGTAATGAGTTAGGAAAGGGTGCAATATAATACTCTCTATGTTTTAATTTATTTGTCTTACTTTTCTTTTTATAGTTCTGTTATAATTTTAGATGCTTCTTTTCTATTTAGATAACTCTTTTATTTCAACATTCCACGTAACATGCTTAAAATCACAAGATTAAAAGATATTTTAGTACATTCTCCATGTCTTTAGTTTAAGATCATGAGATTCAAAATCAGACAAACAAATTGAAATGAAGGGAGTAAATAAATATACACGTTCTTTTTCCTTTTTTGTTTTTTGAAACATAATAAGAATTATCATCGTGAGATCAGGATATTAGGGGTTCAAGTCATGAAAATAGCACTCTATAGAAATACAATGTATACAACTACATACAATAGACCCAATATGGTTAATCCATATCACGAGCTAAGTGCATTGAGTTGCCCTTATATACATGATTGAGGCAAAAGGGTTGATTTCTGGTCTATCTAGGTGTTTGACAATTTTTTGGCATGCACAATCTTTAAGTATTATTAAATCCTTTATCATGTTCCAAAATCATATATATTAAAATATTCTTGAAACATCAATGTATTTTATGAAATTAGGAGAAAAAGGATGGAGAGGAAACAAAGAAGGAAGAGCCTTTGATTGATGTGTCAACAGAGGTTACCAAAATTGAGGAAGTAAGCACAGAAACAAAGGCTGTTGTTGAAGCAGAAAAGGAAACAGCAGAGGAAGTCAAAGTTGAGGCTGTGAAAGAAGAGCCCAAAGAGGAGCAGCCAGCTGAGGAAAACAAAGAGGCTGAAACTGTTGCCCAGTAAATAATAATACTCTACTTATCAAGTAAATAATGTATAAATAAATAATGGGCTTGAGATTTATGTTCAATCATATCTTTAGGCTTAATTAGTTGATTGATTTGTTGAGGCTCCTCTACTTTCATCAAACAACAATAGTAACAACAAAATTCTTGTATTTCTAATTCGTCTTTTCAAATATTCAAAGGATTCTACATTCTATTGTCAGAAATACTTCTATCTGCATAACTCGCGAACAAGGGTACTCCCTATGTCTCTAATTACTTGTCCACTTTTTCTTTTATAGTTGTCCCTAATTACTTGTCCATTTTGACAAATCAAGAAATGTACAACTTTTTTTACCTATTATATCCTCAATTAAATGACTAATTACTTTGAAAAATGTAGAACTTTTCATTCACTTCATAATTAATAGGAATAAAATGGTAAAGTCACTATGTCATTAATTGTTTTCTTAATAGGTGTGTCAATTCAAAAGTGGACAAGTAATTAGGGACAGAGGGAGTAATATCTAGGTAGCCTTTTCCATATGGTCATACCTTTTTACACACAAAACGAAATTGATTCACTTCTAAGATTCTATATGTTAGACTCTTTTATTCTCTTCTTAATATTTGTTTCAATGGAGGATGCATCCTTAAAGTTACCAAAGAAAGGGATTGCTTCTTACTTAGGCTATCCTAGATCCAAGAAATGCTAAACCCAAATGTGACATTTTGCGGCTACTGAATTTGGCAAATTAAAGCAACTTCACACTTTGGATTTTGTATCCAATATGTTCAAATTCCTTTTTTTTGTTAAATAATTCGACATACAAATATGTTACGATGAGTTATTTTTTCCTATATTGGACCCTCTGCCTGCCCCTATTCTACTTCCTACAAGGACAGGACATAGCCAAATACTAAGAAAAAGGCGATAATAATATGCTTATGAACATAATTTCCAGTAAAAAGATTTCATTTTCATTGCTTTTGTGCGCGTTCTTTTCTTACTCTTTTGCTTACAATTTCATTATTAGTAATAACTGCCCTTTTACAATATGGCCTGGTACACTGGCTGGTGCGGGAACTCCTCCACTTCCTGCGACTGGTTTTCGATTAGATGCAGGGCAAAGCATCACAATTCCAAGTGTAGCTGGATGGTCAGGGAGAATTTGGGCTAGAACTGGCTGCACTTTTGATGCATCAGGTATTGGCTCGTGTCAAACAGGTGATTGTGGTGGGAAGCTTGAATGTAGTGGGCTTGGTGCCACGCCACCTGCCTCCCTCTTCGAGATAACTCTTGGTGTGGGAGACAACAAAGATTTCTATGATGTTAGTATTGTTGATGGCTATAATTTACCAATGGTTGCTGTCCCTCAAGGCGTCAACGGAGGATGCAATGCCACTGGCTGCCTCTCCAATCTTAACATGGGTATTTTCTCACATTAGTTCCTCTAAATTAGTAATTAAAAAAAGTTCTGTTATATTAGCTCTAAATCGCAAAGTTGAGGGATATATCAAACCCTTTTCCCTACAATAAGTAGACTGAACATGATATTAGTGTAGCCAAGACTAAAATATTAGTACTACAAGATTGAGTCACTTTTTTAGAAGAACAATTTCATTTTTTTAACAAAATGGAACAGGTTGTCCTAAAGAACTTCAAGTGATGGGTGGATATGGAGGAGAAGGGAATGTGGTGGCTTGCAAGAGTGCATGTGAGGCTTTTGGTTTAGACCAATATTGCTGTGCAGGACAGTTTGCAAATCCAACAACTTGTCAACCATCTTTTTACTCTACTATCTTTAAGAATGCTTGTCCAAGGGCTTATAGCTATGCATTTGATGATGGCACTAGCACTTTTACCTGCAAAGCTAATGACTATGCAATCATCTTTTGTCCAATGAATGGGTACTCTCTCAAAACTTTCTTCATCTTAAATATTCCGTCCGTCCCAATTTATGTGAAAATCTTTTCTTTTAGTCAGTCCCCAAAAAAATGACGTAGCTTCATGTTTAGTCAAACAATCACATAAATTGGATTTTGAAACAGGGTAAAGAGGCCTAATGAAGAAGCATCAACAACTCAAGCAACTCGGCCTATTGAAGAGAGTAAAACTGGAAAGTTTGCAGGATCTATGGCGTCATCTTCAAACATTATTCTCCTTCCTTTTCCAATGCTAATTCATATGCTGCTAATTTCCAGCTTATATCTGTAAGCATCTATCATATTAATAGCACGCGGCCGCTTGAATGGTTCAGCAGAACAACAAGAGGACACATTCATAATTCAATTGGGTGCTGTGTAAGAAGAGTAGAGAGGAATATTTGGTACCTCAAGAAAAGGTTGTGTATCCATTGAAAAATTTAGAGCCAAACAATACCAGGCCACCTTTGCTTTTTAAAAAAATACAAGTAGTTCTTGCTTTTAGACACAATGCATCTTGTTTATTTTGAAGTGCCGGTTTAATCACCGGTTCTTATTTTCAAGTGTCGGTTTAAGATAATTTTTTTTTTTACGTATCAAATACAAGAAAATAAATATATTATCCACTTATTTTTTTGAAAAATTATTTTCCTGAAAATCATTTCCCTCAATGAGTACACCACAGCAAATTAATCTCAAATTGCATGAATCTAAACCTTAAGTGGACCATAAATAAGTATGATTCGGTATAAAGACAACTATTTTTTTAATAAAAAAGAGAGAAGTATTGAAAACATGACTCCTGAGATTGGCACAAATTATTAGTTTCGCCTTTGAAATGTTGACAGCCTTAAAAACACTCTCTACTCGACTAACTAAATTTAGATACATCCACGATCTGCCACATGACATAACAAGCGGCGTCAAACTCTTGTAGGAGCATAGGGCTCTTAATAAAAAGTCGAGAGAAGTGTTGAAAACTCCCCCAAACTTGACGAGAATTTAGGGGTGTATTTCACTCATATTGCAAGGTCGAGGGTGTATTTAAGTTTAGTTAGTCAAGTAAAGGGGTGTTTTTAAGACTGACAATATTTCGAAAATAAAACTGATAATGTAAGTCAAATTTAGAAATGTTTTCAACACTTCTCTCGAGAAAAAATGTGGAGATTGTTTCAATTGATAGTGCTAAATTTCGTTGTAACATTTTCAAGAAGTCTTAGTCTTCTTTTATTATGAGAAGTATAGTTTAATACACATATTTTATCATAATATCTAAAATAAATAATTAATATCAAGAATAAATTTTTAATATAGCGAATGAATAGTGTAAAAGTTGTACCAATACAAACTGACTCCACATTATGCATAAGTTAACAATAGAGTTGTCAATATGGGTTGGTCCATCCAATCTGGGCTAAATCATACAAGCTTTGAAATTTTAGGGGTCAAGTCGGGCAAGCCCATTTTTTGATGTGGGCCAGATAAATGACCGGCCCAGCCCATAAGTATCGGGCCATGAGCTTTGCCGGGCCAACCCACTTTTCTTAGAAGTATATTTTTTATAATTTTTTACACTAAATTATAATTTAAAAATATTATCTCCATAGCTGCTCTAACCCCACGAGGAGGAGTTATATCCCCTGAAGAGGAAATATGCATATTCATCAATGAAGAACCATAATTGCTTTTGTAACAATGAAGGAATCAGTACAACAGGCCACATACTTATTTCATAACGAAGACATTTCAGTCCCCAGTTTTTTACAATATCATTAATGGCCAGCTGCAAGGAAAGTGTAGAGCTAAAACAATCAATATCAAGACCTAAAACAACTAACATGTGGTTATAATCATAATTATGCTCCTTTTGAGTTTCACATAATGATGAAGTGAAAGTGCAAAAGGCTAACCCTATTATTTTTTTATCATAAAATTCTATTAAAAAAACTTACCACTATTTTGTCATTCAAAGTGTCCCTTTCCTCAAAATTTTTATCAAGTCAGATCTTGCCAAGCTCACTACGCATAGTTGTCTGTGCTAGTTGAATTACCGCATACAATGGATTCTCAACTCCATATGATGTCAATTTTGGATCCACAGTCTACAATTTACGCAAAACAATCTCTGCATTTTTAAAATTCAAGAAAATTCACGCAAAAGTATAAAAGTACTAATAGAGATTAAACCTTGATATAGAGAACACCATCAATCGAAATGCTAACATTGTCTCTAGTAATGGCAGCCTGGTTAGGTATCGGAAGAGTTTCTTCCTTGAGCGAATGGGCATACGCAATTCGATTAACAAAAGAGATCAAAAAGTGAATTTCCGGAGTCAATGTTTTCACATATTTTTTCAAAACGTTCAACTACATACGCTTTTTTTTCAGGCACTATACGAATTCCCAAATTCATCGGCACCCGAACGTGATACCTTCATCACAACACAAAAATATTCCATAAGCTACGACCTATGTAGTGATTCCCTAGAAATTTTAGGAAATTTTTATTTTATGTAGTACATATTTTATAAACATAATTTGTATTTAAATTGTAATATTTCAAATTTTTAAAAATATTTTGAGTTTAGACTCTTATTATTTTTAATACTTTATTTTATTTTTATTTTTTGATTAATTTTTAGTTGGTCCCCGAGCCGACTCTATTCATATTTTTCAAGCCCTACAAATTAGCAAGCTTATTCAGGCCGGGCTAAAAAACTCTTTTCTTAAATGAGCTTCAAAAATCGTAGTCCAGCCCGATCAAATTACAGGTTAGACTAGGCCGGTCCATTAGGTCTAGCCCAAATTGACAGCTCGAGCTAATAATAATGTGTGCGACATTGGACACGTAAATAGTGTGAAAATGGAGCCCATGCTCTCACCGCAATTTCCACGACTCTTATACTATTCATATTCAAGAATTATTTTTTAAAATTATATTTAATTTTTAAGAAATATCTAATAAATAAAATTAATTTAATAAATTATATTTTGAATTTATTGTTTTTCTTCATAAACGTAAAATAAATTAAAATGACATGTTTGGTTGATAGCTTTAGGAGTAAAGGTTCAATTTCTCATGATACTTTGTGCTGAAATAAGAACAATGATATAGATGGGGAAGATGAAATTGGCAGGATTTTTAAACTAAGAAGAAAAGCAGGGGCGGCTCAATGGCATCCGTCTTAGGCCCCAAATTTGAGAGCCCATTTTTTAGTAATAATAGAAGTACTATAAGTATTTTTTTTTAAAAATAAATTATATTTTATCTTTCTTTTAGTTTGTTTCGAAACATTAAAAAATATTTCTTTCTTTTTTTGTCAATTTTTAAATTTAACTTCCACATGGTTTAAGACCACAAGATTAAAAAATATTTTGGTATATTATATAAATATCTTTAGTTTAAGACCATAAAAAAAAAAAAAACTTTTTCATTAAAAAGAAAGAAATAACTTGGGGGACATTGTATAATATGCAGTAACTTTTCTAATATGATAAAACTTTGTTAGAAACCTATCGAGTTTTTGTATTAAAACTGCATCTTGAAGAACAAGACACAATATAGTATATAACTTGAGCAAAGGGCTTCGTTTTCTTGCTATTTACTCTACTTCATTCATCCCAAATTCACGATTATCAATTGGAAGATCAAGCTCTATGAACAAGCTTCGGATGCTAAATTACCATCTTCATTCACTCCATATCAGAACAACCTCCACAACTACTTCTTCTCTTATTACGAAGAAAACCTCCAATCAGCTCTTGCCACGTTACCTATCTCCTTCCTTCACTTCCACAACCGTCCGCTTGTTTTCGATATCCATATGCCAAGTAAATTTTTCAGTATAATTGTGTGCGTGTTTTTTTTTAAGTTTGTAGTGAGTGATTTTGGATCCACAGTCTACAATTTACACAAAATAATCTCTGCATTTTTAAAAATTCAAGAAAAATCGCGCAAAAGTATAAGAAGTACTAATAGAGATTAAACCTTGACATAGAGAACACCATCAATCGAAATGCTAACATTGTCTCTAGTAATGGCAGACTGGTTAGGTATCGGAAGAGTCTCTTCCTTGAGCGAATGGGCATACGCAATTCGATCAAAAAGTGAATTCACGGAGTCGATGCTTTCACATATTTTCTAAAACGTTCAACTACATATGCTTTTTTCTCAGGCTACGAATTCCCAAATTCATCGGCACCCGAATGTGATACCTTCATCACAAAAAAAATAAAATCTTTAAAGACATAGAAAATATCTTTTAAGACCATAGGCTAATTCTGATAAGTAAGTTATAAATAAAGTTGAAAGTTGAGGACACATCGATATGATTGTAGATTAAATATAATTTGTCTTGATTATTAGAATGATATAATTTCAACTTCTTGTACTAGTACAATATAAATATACTGAACATGATTAAATAAAAATAATTGTCATCGTTATACTAATTATATAAAACAATTTTCCAAATTGGTTCTCATGATATAAGTTTCACAAATAATATTTTATATTGATTGCATCCTCTCAATTCTCTAACACACCTCATGCATCTTCACCCTCCACCCCATCCTCATCGCCCTTACTCTCCACTCTTGTCTTATTTGTTTTGATTATATATAAATACTTTAAGATAATATTATTATTTTTTATTTACATATCAAATACAAGAAAATGAATATATTATCCACTTATTTTTTTGAAAAATTATTTTCCTGAAAAACATTTCTCCCAACGAATACACCACAGCAGATTAATCTCAAATTGCATGAATCTAAACCTTTATTGAACCATAAATAAGTATGATTTGGTATAAACACAACTATTTTTTTAAGAAAAAAGAGAGAAGTATTGAAAACATGACTCCCGAACTTGACACAAATTATTCATTTCATTCCCGAATTATTGACAGCCTTAAAAACACTATCTACTCGACTAACTAAACTTAGATACATATTCCACGGTCTGCCACATGACATAACAAGTGGTGTCAAACTCTAAACTCTTGTAGGAGCATAGAGCTCTTAATAAAAAGTCGAGAGAAGTGTTGAGAACATCCCCAAACTTGACGAGAATTTAGGGGTGTATTTCAGTCATGCATGTTGCAAGATCGAGGGTGTATATTTAAGTTTAGTTTGTCAAGTAAAGGAGTATTTTTAAGACTGACAATATTTCGAAAATTAAACTGATAATTCACATCAAATTTCGAAATGTTTCCAATACATCTTTCGGGAAAAAAATGTGGAGATTATTTCAATTAATAGTGCTAAATTTCGTTGTAGCATTTTGAAGAAGTCTCCGTCATCTCTTTTTTTTGAGAAGTTTAGTTTGTTCGAGACGTGAAACATGTAGCATGCATGTTGATTTATCAAAAGCAGAAAATTAAATTATTGAAAAATTGGAATCAGTTGATAAGTGCCAAAACTAAATAAAAAGAAGGAACAGATGTGTCCGACTCCTAATTTGAGATGGAGTAACAACCGTACCAATCTGTTTTTCAGTTAAAAGTGTATTTTTATTAACCTTTATTGGATGGTTGTTACATATCATTTAATAATGTTTGGTATTTTATTATATTATATTGTACTGTTTAAAAAAATATAATGTTTGAATAAATTATGTTATTTTTCGTCGTATATATAATGTCACATACCAATAATCAAATATGAAGTAGAACTATATATATTAGAAAAAAATATAGCTGGGTAAAGAATAATTAGGACTATTATAAGCAAGCACAACATAAAATGAAACTTTTCATATATCGTTACATAACATTAATAAATTTTACAATAAGGTACAGTAAAATTTAAAAAGCATTAACGATGATGAATTAAAAAAAAATCGTGGTGGACGTATGGGTGGAGTACAATGGAGCTATTTTATATGTCACTGAATTAGAAATGGATTTGTTGTCCAGAATCTAATTCTTTTAGTCACCTCAATTTATATGACATAGTATATTTGACTAAAAATATGTGTTTATATATATAAAAAAAATTATAATTTAAAATATATCATTAATATTTATATGACTATAAAAACATGATATTTGGTTTTTCTTCTAAGCGATGGTTTGCCCCTGGCATGTACGTACTATATGATAAGTTCACGTAACATATATTCCAGATAAATTCCTAACCTTTTCCTGCCAGCTTCTTGCTAATTATGCTCAATATTCCTTGCGTATATGTGACTAGTTATTTTTCTGCCTAAATTTGCTGTAACAATGTGAATACGTGAATAATAGTAACATTTGAATAACGAATAAGTCTCAAGTCCTTTCGGTACGGAGTCGTCTTTATTAAGGGGTGCTTTATTTTCACTGTGAAATTTTCTGTTGCGAATTCAGACTCCAATATAAATACCAAACACAAGATGGAAAACAAAAAAAAGAAGTCTCGAAATTTAACTATTTGAGTTTGAATTTCCTGATCACTATTTCAATGTTCCTCGAGTAGGTGTGACTATTTCTCTGTCTAAAATTCCTCTTACAATATGAATTGGAGAATAATAGTAACATACTTTTCTTTTGAAATTATCTTTTTTATTTCATATTTGAAATAGCGTTTTTCTTAATTTTTCTTAAAGTCTTTCTCACATAACTATTAAAATATAAGTTAAAGAGCAAAAGAGGCACCTATACGTTTCTTATTTCAAGTTAAATAACAGACATTGAAGAAGAGTATTAACTACTACTAAAACTACACCATATTTTTACTTCAATTTGCTGGATTTTCATTTCATGAAAAGTTTTTATTTTTTAAACCTAGAAAGTGTAATTCAATTTCATTTTGTTATGTATTCTTTAGTTCCATGATATTCACCTTCTTGTAGCATGTCAACTTTCTTTTTTAGTTTGGGGCGGAGCTATAAAGTAAGATATTTTTACTAAATTAACTTTAATATATATCTTGAAAAAAATATAGTTCTTTGACTCAATTTTTTGATTATATAAATTTCTTTTGATTAAATAAGGGGAAGATAGAAAAAAAACATCATTGAAGTCTTCATAATTATGTAAAACACTAATCGAAGCAAAATAAAAAATAAAAATAAAAACTTTATTTTGAAATAAAGGGAGTATGTAATGTAACAAAGTGAAAAAAGTATTGAAAAAATTAAAATAAGTTCTTTAATCTGTGAAGTGACCAAAATTATTATAACATTTTGATTGAGTATAAAAAAGTTCAAATAAGTTCTTTATTATCTGTGAATTGACCAAAATTACTATAACATTTTGATTATCCAAATGTCGTTGTCATGTCTATAATATAATTAGCTAGACAATCCAACAATACTTAGCAATTTAAATTTAATATAATTTACGAATGCTCATTTTTAGGTTTTAGACATTACAATTTCTATATTTTATCAAATTATTTGTATACACCTATTTCAATTATCATATAATTACTGGTTGATTTAGTCTTTTTATTATTATTATTTTCACATTTGTGTAAATTACACAAAATGATCAATTTTATTTTTTATTTTGTTTTCTCAACTCTACTTTTTAAATATGTATACATCATAATTTTCGGCATATAAATACAGTTATTTTCACTTTGTTATGGATGGATCATGTTCTTCTCTTTTTTCTCATATAATTTTTTTTAATGAGTTTTGTTTATCTTTAAGCTGGTTATATGACATTAAACAATTTATGTTTAACAAAAACTGAAAAAGTACTTTTTCTTTCTTCATATAATAATATATTTTATTTGTTAAAAATTAGTTCAATGTGAATATTGAATAATAAGATGAATTCAATTTTTTATCTATTTAATTGAATATGAACTAAAAACTCTTTTATATTCAAACAATATGAAAAAATTAATTTATACTTTTGATATAATATTTATGCCAAGTTACCTAGTTAGTTCATAAGCGCCAAAATTAAATAAAAAGAAGGAACAGATGTGTCCGACTCCTAATTCGAGATGGAGTAACAAGCGTACCAATCTGTTTTTCAGTTAATTAAAGTGTATTTATTAACCTTTATTGGATGGTTGTTACGTATCATTTAATAATGTTTGGTATTTTATTATATTATATTGTACTGTTTAAAAATATATAATGTTTGAATAAATTATGTTGTTTTTCATCGTATATATAATGTCACATACCAATAATCAGATATGAAGTAGAACTATATATATTAGAAAAAAATATAGCTGGGTAAAGAATAATTAGGACTATTATAAGCAAGCACAACATAAAATGAAACTTTTCATATATCGTTACATAACATTAATAAATTTTACAATAAGGTACAGTAAAATTTAAAAAGCATTAACGATGATGAATTAAAAAAAAATCGTGGTGGACGTATGGGTGGAGTACAATGGAGCTATTTTATATGTCACTGAATTAGAAATGGATTTGTTGTCCAGAATCTAATTCTTTTAGTCACCTCAATTTATATGACATAGTATATTTGACTACAAATGCGTGTTTACATATATAAAAAAAAATTATAATTTAAAATATATCATTAATATTTATATGACTATAAAAACATGATATTTGATTTTTTCTTCTAAGCGAAGGTTTGTCCCTGGCATGTACGTACTATATGATAAGTTCACGTAACATATATTCCAGATAAATTCCTAACTTTTTCCTGCCAGCTTCTTGCTAATTATGCTCAATATTCCTTGCGTATATGTGACTAGCTATTTTTCTGCCTAAATTTGCTGTAACAATGTGAATACGTGAATAATAGTAACATTTGAATAACGAATAAGTCTTTATTAAGGGGTGCTTTACTTTCACTCTGGATTTTCTGTTGCGAATCCAAATTTAGTCAGACTCCAATATGAATATCAAACACAGGATGGAAAACAAAAAAAAAAGTCTCAAAATTTAACTATTTGACTTTGAATTTCCTGATCACTATTTCAATATTCCTCGAGTACGTGTGACTATTTCTGTCTAAAATTCCTCTTACAATATGAATTGGAGAATAATAGTAACATACTTTTCTTTTGAGATTATACACGGTAGTATTATATATTTTTTAAAATACCTATTATAAAAGATTTCGAATGTAAGTTCACACACATAATATTTTGAATGTGTGTGAACTTACATTCGAAATATTATATAATGCAATAATAATTGAGTGCATCTTTTAAAGTGAGGTTAGAAATTTCAATGTTATATCTATCTTTTTTCTTTCTTTATAAAATTGGATAACACCTCTCTAAGTGATTACTCTCTCCGTCCACTTTTAATTGTCATGGTTTCCTTTTTTAGAGTCAAACTATAAGAACTTTGACTAACATTTTACGATATATTTTTTATCATATTGATATGCAAGAAATTGTAATTTATAGTACTTTTCGTATAGTTTTTGAATATCTTAATTTTTTTTATTTAAATATCGAATTAATGTAATTTAATTTAACTTTGAAAATTCGTCAAATTGACTTTCGAAAAATGCAACATGATGACAAATAAAAGTGAACAGAGATAGTATTAATTAGCATATTTGCCATTTTAATTAATTAGTCATATTAGAATTCCTAAAAATAAATAAATTTAACAGTGTAATTCTTTTTCTATAGTTACAACCAAATATGTATATTAAAAGTAATAGTACTAGATTACATAATATACCATCAATGGATTCATCAACCAACATAAATATATTCTACACGAAATCATAAATAAAATTATTTTATTTTAATAGATAAAATTTGGTTTTGCGCCTACAATTTGAAAAGTTCAACAAATTTTGTGACAAGAACTATTAAAAATCAAATTTATCTTTTATATCCTTGCCCATTTTTATAATAATGAATTCATCCTCTCAAGTTTTTGTATGCACCTTTGGAGATACAATCACCACCATCAGATCGATCACGCACACTGAACCAGCAAAAGTTACGACAAAATGGTAAAAATTCATCTATGCTTAATAAAAGGTCTCAAATCCAAATTAAATACAAGTGTAGAAACGGGAAATCAGAAAAAAAAAAAAAATCATGCACCGGAAATAAGAATTAAGAAGAAGAAAAATTGATCCAATATACAAGTATGCATATATAATTTTAAAAAAATTTACAGATCAACGATAAAATTACTAAGAAGCAGGTGGTGATTGAAGAAGTTTTTGTGCGGCTGAATGTTGTTCCATTAAATTAATAACACGGGCTCTATAAGCCCGAGCTTGATCTACAGCTTCCGCCTCAAATTCACCTAGCTGAAAACAAAGGCGTTCCTCCGCCTCTTCCGCTACCTTCAGCCTCCTCCATGTTTTTTGCAACTCCTCTTTCATTTTCTCTTCTCTCTCTACGCTCTTCTTCAATTCCTTCTCCAGCTCTTCGTTTCTCTTTCTAAGCACCTCCGCCTCCGGTACGCCGGAGATTTCACCGACGGGAGGTTTCGATTGGGCCCAGAAAGGTAGTGCTATAGTCGGAGCCATTTTTGATACGATAGCTTTGAATTAATTTAATTTTAATTTGCTCCAAATTAGGATACAGGGACAAAGGTAGCTAGCTTTGTTTTGTGGTTTGGAACTAATGCAAAAAAACTGTGGAGTTGGACTGGGTTTTATACACAGCGAGTATGTCCAGGTTCAATGTATCTGTCACACTTCTAGAGACAAAAATACTTGTACTTTGATACGCTTATTTTATCATAATATTTAAAATAAATAATTAATGTCAAAAATAAAATATTGAAGAAAAATTATTTTTAATATAGTGAGTAAAACTAGGGATAAAACTGTGCGGGTGTATACACCAATTTAGTACATTCATGCCATGTGTTTAAATTTACAATTTATTTCATTTAATCTTAATTAATTAACATATATTTTATTTCATATCACGTAATAATAAAAATTACATTAATTTAATATATACACCCAATACGAATAAGTTTTTTACTTAGAAAAACTAGTACTAAGACAACCGACTCCATTATGCATCAACCAACAATAATGTGTGCGTCATTGGACACGTAAACAGTGTGAAAATGCAGCCATGCTCTCACCGCAATTTTCACGACTCTCACACTCTTCTTCCTTTCAATATACATCTTGTCATATATACTATGGAAGGTTTATTTTTTAAAATGATATTTAATTTTTGAGAAATATCTAATAAATAAGATTAATTCAATAAATTATATTTTAAATTTATTGTTTTTCTTAATAAACTTAAAATAAGTAAAAATGACATTTATTTTGAAATAATAAAAGTAATTTATACGAAAACATTTGAATGAATATAAAGTTTTGAAAAAGCACAGTAGCGCATAACTAAAGTTAATGTTAGATTATGATCATAAACATATCATGATAAGATAATTTTATAGTTATATTTAGGTAGATATACATAAAATACTCATGTATTATATTAAGCTTGTGACTTATTTGCTTGTATTTATTCACTAATATCCCATGATTATTAGTTGATTTTACTCTATTTTTGACAATAATATAATCTTAAAATGTCCTAATATGACTTGTTTTCTTCGTATATAAGAAGATCGAGAAAACACACCTTTTATTTAATTAAAATCTAAATATACTTAGTTAAGTATCACAAAAGCTAAAAATAAAATTATCAGGAAACAAAAGAATCAAAAGTGCCCAAAGAAACTACCACATAAAAAAGTTCTTTTATTTTATTTATCTTTCCACATCTTAAACCTATCATAATATTTCTACAATTATATTCAGTTAGAACTAAGAAGTACATAAAAGTTAAATCATTTACACTACATATATAATAAAAATAATTTTTAACGACAATAAATATACAAATTAACAAATATTGCTAAGTCTTTATCGACATTAGTTAATTGTCATTAAATCTAATATTATTATAGACTTTAGAGACACTTACAAAGAATGCTAATTGCCACTAAACATATATATTTAGCGATAATTAAGTTATTAGAGAACATTTGTGGTGTAGTATTCTATCGAAATTTCGTAGGATATAACATCCAAAAATAATGGACTCTAGAAGGATGAGTACTATCACTAACACAAATGTTTCCCCAACGGCAGACACTTACCTACATGATTATTATAACAAATCAAATTAATTAATTAGTAAATCATTGTTAAATATGCTAAATATTGAGATAAGAATAAAAATTATTTATATATATTAGATTAACTGAAAAGTACAGGCAATAGACCTGTTATGCACTATTTAATTTAATATAAATAAAAATTAATATTATAAATATGCATTGATTTATTAATTAATTAATTATTTAGATATGACAGCCAAAACCCACGTAGACTGGGCCTTCTTATCAAACAGCAGATTCCGCAAAGTTTGGGGAACCTCCATAATTAATGAAGTAATTAAATTAAACAAAGAGATATTACTGGAAAATTACGTCTCAAATAAAGTTTACAAGAAAATAGTTTGAATTTAGGAAACTATATCTTGTTTAATTGGATTTGAACTTTGAAATACATTCGATGACATGTTACAGTCTCACTCAACAAAAATAAATTTTAGCGGCTATAAATATACTAACAAAAAGTGTTAAAACATATCACCAAAATTAGTTAATTGTTATTGAATCAAATGTCATTATAGGCTTTATGACATTTATCAAGAATGTTAATTATCACTAAAAATATATATTTTGCTGCAGTTAAGCTATTGTTGTTAGGAATGTACATGGTAAGATAAATATCGAATATCATTTCAAAGTTGCAATTTTTAATATTATAATTTCAATATTATGGTATTTAATATATGTTTCTAAAATTTTTGGTATTGTTGTAAAGCAAATATGGATGCCATGTGGCCCCCAACAATTTTGAGGACTTACATCACTTGTAATAGTGTAAAAGCCAAGGCTCATGCCATGTGGGACTAACCCATTGGAGGGCCACCATCACTTGACCAATTAAAATGGCCAAGTTATACATTTGTAAGTCATCTTTTGGCTATTAATAGCCATTACATTTACAAAGAAATATATACGTATTGAAATACATTACTCTCTCAATTGTCCTTCTTTTAGTATATTAATTTTAGTTAGTTATTTTATAACACGTTATCAGCATGAGTCTCTGCCAGTTCAAATAAAGACTTTAAAAGCCTCGAAGGTATAAATTTTTCTTTCTTAAATAATGTCAAATATTTCTAAAACTTGAATTTCTTGCTTTAGACATATCGGGAAAAGGCTATCTATCATGGGTACTTGATGCAGAAATTCATCTTGATGCGATGGATTTGATAGACACCATCCAAGAAAAAAAATCAAGAATCGAATCAAAATCGTGCTAAGGCAATGATATTTCTCCGTCATCACCTTGATGAGGGTTTAAAATGGAATATTCACTGTTAAAGATCCTCTGATGTTGTGGACTAATTTAAAAGATAGATATGACCACCTGAAGTTGGTCGTCCTTCCACATGCACGTTATGACTGGATCCATTTGAGACTTCAAGATTTTAAATCTATCAGTGAGTATAGCTCTTTCATGTTTAAAATCATCTCACAATTAAAATTATGCGGAGAAAATATCACTGACCATGATATGCTGGAGAAAACATTTTCCACTTTCCTACCTCGAGTATGCTCCTGCAGCAGCAATACCGAGAAATGGGATTTAAAAAATATTCAGAATTAATTTCACATCTCCTTGTTGCTGAACAACATAATGACTTACTGATGAAAAACCATGAAAGTCGACTTACTGGTTCTATGCCATTTCCTGAAGTAAATACGATAAATTTTCACCAATCTAAGCGTGGAAAAGGTCGTGGCCTCAGTCGTGGCCGTGATCGAGGAAGCAATTTCAATCATGGTGATCGTCTTGCACTAAATAATAACCTTCACCACCAGCAGTGTAGAAATGTCACGACCCAACCCACTGGGCCGTGCGGGCACCTACTCTAACACCTAAGTAGAAGAACCCTCGATTCCCAATAATTAAAATATGCGGAAAATTAAGAAAACTGGCAATTAAAAGAAGTTCGTATAATATAAAAATAAACAAGAGTTTAAAGCGACTCAGAGTTCAGACTTGTAAAGTAATTAAATCCCAAAGATCTAGTCTAAATAGGTACAAGAGCTACTAAGAGTACAAAGTAAAACATAATAATGATAAAACACAGTTTCCATCATGCGGAAGGAAAAATAGAAGCTGCTGGAGGATTGCCTTCGTCTTCACCTATGAAACATCGTTGATCCTGCAACTAGACTATGCCCCAAAAAGGCATAGCAAGAGTAGTATCAGTACAACCACACGTATTGGTAGGCATCATCGATCAACCCGAATACCCACCGCATAATCTAAGAAATCAACTGGTGAAACATACAATAAGACTAATTGTTCCTCCACCCTTCCCCTTTGACTACCCTTACTCTTCCGAATTATTAACATCAACTAATTCACTTGCCTCTAATCCCTTACTTACTTCGTTCGTGATTACACCCAATCCATCAATCAATCCACTAAGGAAGTTCCTGATATACTACTACCAACCGACCAACCATTCACGTCACACCCTTACGCTTCCCTCATCTCCACTCAACTTATGACCCCATATTACGCCTATCGAGGCTTACTATCCGCTTATGTTACCACCTCAAACCTCAAATAATACCCATGACCACATTGCAAGTAACAAAGATAGCACCGGGACCCTTAGTTCCCCTTTACCATACTACAATCGAATTGGGACTCTACCTTTCACGATTTAATACACAACTAGATATATCCAGTTAACTTACAACATCGTAACCCTCACCTATAAGAGCATAATGTACAATCCACCAATCATTTCAAAACACATGTCCAATTCCACATTATCAATAATACATACAATTACACGTATAATACAAGTCAATGGCCCTCTCATGGAACCCAAGCCCAAACTGTTATTATGCCGGATCGTGGGACCTGATCCAATGCAATATGTATGTCGGTACATGACATCCAATCCCAGTTAGTGTGCCGGAACAGAGCACTCGATCCAATGCAAGTTAGTATGTTGGTACATGACATCCGATCCCATGCATCACAGTACAAGCACAATCACATCCATAACGTACAATACTCACATCATATAGTCAAGTACTTAAGTTCTTGGCATGCATTGTTCATAATCAATTCATTAGGTTACGGTTATGCTTTGCTCATACTTATGCATATCATATAGCCACCAGTCAACCTACGTCTCGAAAAATAAGAAATCACAACCATTCCCAAACCTTAATTCACGAAATAAGGCCTTTTCCTATGTCATACGTCTAAGGGAACACTTAGGGATATACGCATAATCAATCCTTTTTCGGTGCACAAAAAGCCTACGCATGAATTCTACCGTCAATTCCAACATACTACGTAGTGAATAACAGATTTATAACTACTCAATAAATAAACCTAGCATACTTTGGCGCCAAGCAGCTGCACGAAATTATAGCTCCAATTCAGATTTTCGGGCCTCGTGACGGTGGATTGACCAAGGATTTGCAAGCTATCGACCTTCTCACTCTAGAAATCTCTTCCTCTTTCTTTCCCAAGCCTAGGAAAGTTTTTGGAGGGTTTCTGGGGGTTATTTACGTCTAATTAAGGTGTTTTTGGAAGAAGGAGAAAATAAGACTTTGCGTTATTTACATTCTGTCTCGCCTATCTCGCTCTGGCGACTACTTATCCCACTGTGGCGTTGCCGCCCCAGCGGAATATAGCACGTCCTAGCGGGACAGTGTCCATCGTATTTTCTCAAGACCATCTACAAGTGTCATGGCTTCTGAATCACAGATACGCCTGAAGCGTGGTAGACCATTGGGTTCAAAAGACAAAAATCCTAGAAAAAGAAGCGCAAAAAGTAAAGATGACACTATAAAAAAGTCTCATTAAGAAGTTTAAGATCTGATTAATCCTGATATTCTTGAAGAAATCAGTGAACCCGAGACTCAAGTGAATGAAGAACTTTTCAATAAGTTCTACGGGTGATGGGATAAATTTAGATCGATCGAAAATCAAAGTGGATAATGTTTTTGCATATAATGTTGCACTTAACATCATGCAAGACAGTGAGGATCTTGAACCCTTATCTGTCGAAGAATGTCGACGAAGATGTGTTTGGCCAAAATGGCAAGAGGCAATTCAATCAGAATTGAACTCACTCGCTAAACGTGAGGATTTTGGACCTGTAGTCCAAACCCCAAACGGTGTAAAATCTGTTGGCTATAAATGGGTTTTTGTGCGAAAAA
>NW_006239017.1:510339-511371 GCF_000226075.1 Solanum tuberosum
ACCTCAACTCTTAAAAAGATGGTACACAAGATTGGAATGCGAAAATTGAACCATCTAAATCGTGGTTTTTATCAGGGGGAGTAAAATACGTACTGTACTCTTTTTTCCTTAGTCTAGGTTTTGTCCCACTGGGTTTTCCTAGAAAGGTTTTTAATGAGGCAGCAAGTAATGCGTATTATGTATGTCTATGTATATTTTGTTTTTTCAACTTTTCTTTTACATGGACATCCAAGGGGGAGTGTTGTAAAGCAAATATGGATGCCATGTGGCCCCCAACAATTTGAGGACTTACATCACTTGTAATAGTGTAAAGCCAAGGCTCATGCCATGTGGGACTAACCCATTGGAGGGCCACCATCACTTGACCAATTAAAATGGCCAAGTTACACATTTATAAGTCATCTTTTGGCTATAAATAGCCATTACATTTACAAAGGAATATATACGTATTGAAATACATTACTCTCTCAATTGTCCTTCTTTTAGTATATTAATTTTAGTTAGTTATTTTATAACATGTATTCAATACTTATAAGATGAATACCGAAATATCTAATATAGTACTGAAGTACATATAGCTATCTATACAATTCATATATTATTATAATACTAGCAAATATATAATATAATATTTGCATAAAAAAACGTTGAAACTTTAAAGAAAAGGATCGAAAATATCCCTCAATTTTGATTTATTAATTGACTATGCCCTTATCAAAATAAAGTTATTCTTACCTTTGCCACTAATAAATTTATCATTTGTGCCCCTACGTGGACAGAAATCCCCAAATCAATCAAAATTGACCCAATTTCTTAAAAGTGATCCATTCCAATTTAAAATTCATGCCCGATCCATCTATCTATCTTAGCCCAAAATTAAATAATTTAACCCAATTCTCAAAAAAAAATCATTTGGAGCTACCGTCATATGATAATTCTGCAATTGTGTTTCCCAAGTATAATTCTATCATGATTCTTCATTTGAACTCCCCCCCCCCCCAAAAATTGCCACCCCCAAAAAAAACTTCAGGG
>NW_006239017.1:511511-535464 GCF_000226075.1 Solanum tuberosum
TTGAACCCCCCCCCCCAACATTGCAGCAGCCAAGAAATACTTCAGGATAGGAGAAAAATAAAACGAAAACAACGTTCAATAAATTTTATCAGAAAAAATAAAGTTTTGCCGAAGGAATGATTTTGTTGATCGGGTTCAACATTAACAGGGAAGAAGAGAGGGAGATGTGGCGTGACGTGACTTCAAAGATATTGTCGAAGCAGCACCTAAAACACACAAACTGATCAGATCTGAGCACTTTTAGACAAGTATGATGACACTATTAATGGAAGAAAGAGAAAAAGGAAGAGAGGCATCGTGGTAGATGGTCCGCTAGGGCCATTTTCGGAGCTAACCATCGTCGTCGGAGCTAGAAGCAAATAGTTGGAGAGAATCAATGACATATGGATTTCACCCAAATAATTACAAAAAATAAATTAAACCAATAAAAAAAATTCATAACCCCCCTCCCCGCTCGGTATTGTCTTCCCCAAATACCCTACCTATTTGTAGAAACATCTGCACACCCCGTCCTCCCCTTTGATTTTCTTCTCCAAACACCCCTATTTCTTTTAGCAGAAACATTTGTGCGCACACACCTACACCATGTTCCTTTTTTCATCATTCTAGTGTAACTATCTTTATTCACCATTGTTAGAATTTAAGTTTGTAGAAATGGTGGCCGACGGGTAAGAAAAATGGGTTAAATATTTTTGGGTTTGAGTTCTTATAGGGGTTGGGGCATGAGTTTAAAATGGGGAATAAGTCGTTTTTTAAGAATCAGGTCAATTTTGGTTTATTTGGGGATATCCGTCCACAAAGGGGCACGGATGATAAGTTTATTAATGGTAGGGATAAAAATAACTTCATTTTAACTTAAAGAGGATAGCCAACTAACAAATCAAAATTGGAAGGTATTTTTGACCATTTTTCCAAACTTTAATTACTATGTCTTCATTGAGATGTTCACTTTGTTTAATAAACTAATGAAGGGAATTGCATGCCTTGCACTTTTTTTTTAATATACTTCACATTTGTAGGGTGTTAATATGATGTATTGAGATGTCTCTTGAAGAATCGAAATTATAATTCTTTATTATATATATGAGTATATGCAAACCAAAGTAAAAAAATTATGATTATCATATCAAAATTGAACCATATCGAATTAATTTGATATGATAATGATTATTTTATTTAAATCAAAATTATTGAATTACAGCTTTTAATATCGTACCATATAATTAATGTTTTTTTTTTAAAAAAGAAAAAATCCACACTTGTAATTCAAAAAACCAAAATCACGCAATTGTTTCATAGTAATCTTCAACATCTGTGGGCTAAATTCTAAAACTAACATCTTCCTAGATTGGGCTTGGGCCATATACTGATTTCCCCCCTAGTTGTGACAACGAAAATGGAAAATGCAAACCACACAGTATAATATACAAATTACGTCATATCTCTATTCTTTAATAAATTACATAAATCCCTTTATTTTAGTATCTTTCAGATACATAATTGTGAGGACGGATACATTAATTTAGACACATTTGCTATTAGTTTATTGCGCTAAATAAGGGATTAAAAACAGAAAATCTAATTGAATCCCACAAATCTATGTTTCTTTCTTCTAACAATCAATCATTCACAAAATGCTAACAGAACTAGAAAATTCAAATTTCAAATTGTCAAATTGAGTCTCCCTGTTCTTCGAAAAAACTGCAAAAGCTCAATTCAAAAAAATTGTTGCGCAATTTTGTGAATATTCATAATGAATATTTTGATCTTGTTAAGGCATTTAGGAATATGAAAAAGTAATGTTAGATACGAGTGATACAGAAGTGATGGGATAGTGGTTGAAAAAAATATTTCATTTGTGAATACAGAAAGTTCTAAATATGATATATGAAAAAAAATACATACCATGGATAGTGTAAGTCGAGATATGGGAGGGGCAACCTTTCTACCCCTTTTCTTTGGTGTTTTTGCATCCTTTGCTTTAGATGATGCATGTACTTTCTTTTTCGATTTTGTCTTCTTAGAACTTTGATTTGCCATTATTATCGGGTCATGCAACCTTTTAGATCTCAGTTCTGCCAGTTGGGATCTTCAAAACCACATATTCGATTATTGTTAGGTGTTACTATTTGGGTAATCCCAAAACTAAAAGACAGATAATCCATAATGCAAGAGCCAAAACGATGAAAACACAAAAAAAAATACGAAAGCAAAATGAAGAAGATGAGACTACCTATTTTGAACTTTGCAGACGGTTGCATAGAGATAGAAATCGTTTGAAATTCAAATTGATTTGAATTTAATAACTGATTTGATAATGGAGAGAGATTGAAGGCGAGATTTTGGGAATGGAAAACGTGGATTTGGGTTCTTGAACAATAATGTATCCGGCAGAGTTGCTTTGGTGGAAAAGTAGGGAATTTTGTTATGAAAGAGTAGGAACATAGTGAGAATATGTAAACTGATATTGTGTATTTCAGTAATTTTTCCAATTTTTTTCTTTATACCCAATATATTCTAAGAATGATATCTCGTAGTTGTTTGTGAAGGCATCATTTAAAATATAGTAATATTTTAAAAGTCATTTAAAGTTTAATTAATATTAATAAAGTTCAACAAGATTATTTAATTGTTCTCTCCCCAAAAAAAAGTTATATTGAACCAAATGAAATCAGCATCATACAATAAACTTGTCTTTGAGACTATATTAATATATGAGAACATTAAACTGACTCTTGGGGATTTGAATCTATAGTATGAGGATTTAAATTGTAACCTATTAGCCTGTACCTTGAAACTACAAATCTCCGACTTTAAATTTCCCTTCAATTTTACTATTATTACTTTCTTTGTTTCACTCTTTTTTTTTACTTCTCAAAGTTTAGATTATGTGAGCTTTAATTACAAATACTTTAAAAATTATTTATTTTATTATATATTAGTAAGAGGAAATTACAATCTATACTTACTCGGTTATTCCATTTCAATTTGTGTAACCTATTTTAATTTGATAAGGAGTTTAAGATTTTTTTTTTTTAAAATCTTAATATCTTAAATAAAAGATCGAAAGATATGTCAAATGTATCCAAATATTTTTAATTGTGGTTTTAAATATGTCATGTGAAAAGTTTGAACTAAAGATTTACTGGAAAAAAAATAGGAAAACAATAGTATTATTTTTTAAACAAACTATTTAAAAAAATAAAATGAATGGAGTAATATTTTTCATATAAAAATTAACTATCTAAATATATAATTATAAAATATTAAGTTAATCTAATTAACCGGTCATATAATAGGAATAAACTTTTTGTTTCAAACTTTGAATGATCTTTTTTTTTGGATATTGTTTGAATAAAAAAAATATATGAAAATTTCACTCCTATTAGTAGTCCTTATGTATGTGGTCTCTTTCTTCTCTTCTCTCCATAGCAGGGCAGGGCCAGCCTCCGCGATATACGGAATCTCTCTCTTTCTCGTTTGCTTCTTATTATCTCCGACTAGAGGGTTTCTCTCTTCGTTGCTGCTGCTTTACAAGTAAGTCCATATTTCTCAACTTCATCATCTGTTATATTATTTTTGTTAAATCCATGCTCTAGTCAATTCACTTTAATTTTAATTCCAATTTTTATTGCTTATACGTGTCAATTTCCCATATTTATCTATGATTGTTTGTTTTTTGTGGGGTTGATTTTGTTTTTTAATTTGATAAAATCGGATAAAGTTTTTGTCTTTTTTGGATCCTTTGAGTGTTTCTTTCTATGCCGGTGTATGTTTTTACATGGATGAATATCATCAAAAACTACTATGCCTTAATCCGAAATTACATGGGTCACTGTTAGATTTTTATTTTGGAGGAGTTGTATATCCTTTGATGTTTGTAGAGTTTTCAGGTGTTTGTTCAATTAAATAGTGCCCCACATGAAGGATCAAATCGCTAGTTGGTTATCTGTTTTGTTTATGCATTATTTGGAAGGTATCATGTACTGGACCAAGTTGTATATTGCTGAGGACCAAAAGATAGTGGTGGCATCTGTTTGAAAGACAAAAAAAATGGATTTTCAGAGTAACCCACAGGGTGAATATGGAAGATTTGAGCAAATACTTGCTCAATATCTTCTAAAAAGCTTGCATATTATTTTGAACTTGAGGGTTCCTTCGATAAGATCATATGGTGGGTTTGAAGAAGTGAAGAGGAGTGACAAGTGGTTTAATATGGTGTTGGGAGATCGTCCTGCGGTTTTTGAAAACTTGAATCTGTTGCACGGGGAGCCGATGATAATAGATATAATACTCGTTCAAGATAAAGATTGTACTTCATTGAAGCACAATTCAGGTAAAGCATTTGCAGGGGCATATACAGAAACCATTATAGAGAGGTGGGTCGTGCAATGTGAGAATCGGAGGTCAATGGTTCCTCACATGGGTGATTCCTCTTACAAGAAAATGTACAAGAAGTCTATTATACTACTCCGTTCCGTTTATTCAATGTTGAAGCTCCTGCCTGCATTCAAGGCCTTCAAGAAACTATCTTCGTCAAGTCAGAGTTGTTATTTTGATATTAATTTTAAGGTATCTTCATTTAGTGAGCCATTCTCAAGGGCAGAGGAGGAGATGATGAAGCAATTTACTTTTACTTCAGTTGATGCCCAGCAAGGCCGTCTTTCCTTATCTGTGACATATCGTGAAAATCTGGTGGACTTCAACCTGGAGAGTTCTGCATCCTTTCCGCCTGAGATCATTACAGATTATGTTGGTAGTCCACTCACTGATCCTCTGAGGTCATTCCCTTTGAACTCAACGGATAAGGGTGTTCATAATACTTCGTTTCCATTGAGAAGGACACAGTCCTCTTGTTCAGCACCTGTTCAGCGCCCACAGAGTTGGACAAGTGGTCTCTTCAGGGCACCTTCTTTACCTCAGCCATATGTAGGATCTCCACCTTTGTACCATGCACCATATGAGTTTTCAACTTCAGTCAGTGATGTATATGGACAGAGGATTCCACCTAACTACAAATATTCGACTCACCAGAAAACAACTAGTTTTGATGATGACCAGCTTTCCCCTCCATTTTCATTATCACCATCTCCACCCACATATCTCTCAGGTGCAAATCTTGTGCAGACTCGTTTGCATTCAGAAACTGGTCCTGTCAGTATCCCTCATCCATTGATAGGCAGAACTTCCAGACATATATCTCCTAATTTGTCTGATCCAAACAGGCATTATCTCCCACCTATGTCACCTAGATGCACAAAGCATGATTCTTCATCCCATGAATCCCCTTTTGGAATCAGGCCATTAAGGAAAATAGATTTGCTAAGGGTTCCAGAGTCAGATACCGGGACTACTAATCCTGGACAAAAGGTGGGCAGTTTCTATTTCTTACTAAATGTGTGCATTTTCTGGTTAATATTTTTATTTTAAAACTGGTATCTGCTTGAGCCTTCTTCAGCCAGCTTCTAACTTTTGTTTGTGTGTTTCTTTTTCAGGTGTCTACAGATGCTAGAGACGATTCAGGGCGGTTCTCAGGTGTGCTCTCTTCAAGTGATTCACCACGTGTTGGAGTTTCTAGAAGTTCTAGCAGCAGATTATCTTTTCAGGATGACTTGGATGACTGTGATTTTTCCTGTCCTTTTATAGTTGATGATGTTGATACTTCTGATTCCCGAGCCAGGTAATTTTGCTAGAGTGTACTGTATCTTTAGAAGTATTCATCTTCTTACAAACCCTATTTCTCTGGTTTCATCTTTGTTGAAGTTTTTCTGTCATAGGATAATTAGTTTTATAGGAGCCAAATATGTGTGGTCATTTAGTTGTTGTCTAGCAGGTTGGACATCATAAGAAACTGGACTTTAGGTAGTTTTGAGAATTGAGCTTCTGATGAAACTTTGAAGAGAAAGTTAGCATTTGACCTATTGAATGGGGCCGTGTAGCTATCACTCTCAGGGATACATATGAATTTTCAACTGAAGTTCTTTTTTTTAACTTTTAGGTCCAATATGCAAAAAGTCTATCAAGTAGATGGGTTTTTCTTCTTTTCGCTTAATGAGTCAATGGAAAGATATTGCAATAAGATGATATAGATAATAAGGTTGTAACATCAGTGAATTTAGGTCCAATCCAATTTTTGCTTGACATTACAATTGTAGTTGTTCTCCGTGAGATAAGAAGCTTGTGTTAGCTTATATATTAGCCCGCTTTCCCCCTTACTTTGTCCTTAAAGGTTGTCCACTTTCTTTTAGCCTTTTTGTCTCTGATCTGCCCTTTATATATTACCTATTTCTAGATTATGTTTTGATTTTTAAGTGCTGTGCTGCTTTTAATTTAATGGTGTTTATTTATGCATGTAAATTTCGAAGTAGGGAAAAAGCACCTTATTATGGATTTTCCTGCATAATTTTAGATTTGCACTTTTTAGTTGTCTCTTGTGTGATGTAAGTGAAAATTTCATTGGAAGAAGTTGAATGAAACAGTAAAATCTACTGAAAGAGTGGCTCCTTGTCAAACAAAGCCACACAACTGTAGTATGCATACGACATGCACACATGAAAATCAATAATTTTGTTACTAGTTTGAGTTCATTGAATTTTCTTTGTGGGGACCTGTTAGAACTTCATATTTCCTTGATGATATCAAGTTAAGTATCTCAAATGTAGATATAGTCATAAAAAAATGATTATTGGGGATGTTTTTATTAGAAGCTTAAATAGTATTCAAAGAGAAGAGAAAGTGCTTTTTTTTTTCAAGCAAAATTCTTCAGATTTGTTGTCTGCAAATCTTTATCTGGATGCCTCTCGTCATACTGTAATCATATTTTTTTCAGTTGGCCTGCAGCTTGTTTTTAACCTTGCTACTGCTAAGGCTTTAGTTTGTGGTTATTTGTTGTATTGTGTAGAATTTTTTCTTTATTTTTGGAAACTAGGTCTGCATTGAGCATTGGCTCCCTTCTCTCCAAACTTCTAGGAAACAGGAAAAAGTTATGTCTTGTTTAGAGGCCTCACAACGTTGACAGCTTTTAAGTGAAACCACTCCATCCTTCTATCAACTAAATCTAAGGAAAAAGTTTTTTGTGGTTGGTTTTAGGAAGAAAGGGAGATTTTTGGTTACTATGAGTTCTAATTTAGCCCTTTCAAGTTTTATAATGCTTGTTATTTGCCTGCTGTGCTATATATGAGCTGGTGTTGTCAATATGCATTTAGTGCTTGATGCACCTCAGGGCATATCTGATATGTAAAAGTCTAAGATTTGCTTGGAAGAAAACTTTGTTTAGCTGACTGTATTGGGAATCATACTCTATTATATTAAACAAAACAAAAAAAGAACGATATTAGGAAAATCCTATTTGCCTTCCTGGCACTTTTATTTCCTTTTCTTAGCAAGTGTCCTCAAAGGAAAATTTGACCTTCTAGGAAAGCTGCCTTTTGCATAAAGTTTTCCTTAATCATCTGATAAAACCCACTCTGTTTCTTTCGGGAAAAGAAAACGACTTTGTTTTTTGTGGTTGGTTTTGTTATAGGCTCCCTAAAAATTAAGGAACTTCAGGCAGTAATTTTAGGAGTTGAAAAGGCAGAAAATAGAAGTAAGGTTAGCAGGTGAGATTTAAGGAAGTTGAAAACGGTAAACAATTGGTATATATATGTGTGTCTTGGTGTCAGATGAGTAATGGTGAGCTAAAAACTTGTGTTTGACTCGCGCTAAGGAATTGTAGAGTACTTTAAAATCAGTACAAGTTGGGGTTTCAAATCCCTTTTTCAGTAGTTTGATAGGACCTGGATCCATTTTTATCATGCCTTAAATGCATTCTGTTAGGGTTGAGATGTTCATCCCACCAAATCTTTGTTGTGGACATGTATCTTCATTTCTTTCTTTCTTAGATTTTCAACTCAACAAGTGTTTACTGTTCTTGTTATGCAGAGAGAACCTTGATCCCAGAAAGTGTTCAGAAGCCTCGTGTAAAGTATCTGCAACAACCAGAAAATCTCAAGATGCTGCTGTAGGTGCCCTTGTTCACATGCTGAGAACTGCTCCTCCTTTGCGTCAAGATTCTACTTGTTATACTGCACATTCTATAAAGGGAGAAGTAGAGGGAGAAACTGGCACTGCATCTCTGTTCTATGTTCCTAGGAAGGCATCTGATGCATTGGAGGAGCTTAAAGCTTACACACAATTGAAAGACATCTTACTTCCCAAGAGCATGGCCCGCTCAAGCAGTGAGGGTGGGAACTTTGCGTGATGTACATATATACTTGTTGCTAAGTAACGTTAAGGAGTGTTTACTGTGTGAGAGGAGTGAGGACTAACATATTCTGTACATAAATGATGGGAAATGGCAAGTATGATAGTCAATATATTACCTGCTTTTGACACTACTTGAAAACATTTGTGTTTTGAAGAAACAAGTAGCAGTAATCTTAAAAGAATATGCTCTATTAAGTTTCTGGTAAACAATTTTTTTTTTTTACTGTAATATCTAATTTGATCCTCTAGTATTAGCTACATGAGTGAGCCTTGCCACCTGCGCGAATTTGGATTAGTCAGGCTTCGGTGTAGGTATTGGACACTACTGATGCGAATCTGGATAAGTTAGGCTTCGATGAGGTAAAAGAACAAAAAAGAGTAAGTTGAGAATAGAAGCAATCAAAAGAAAGAATAGAGACCGATTGGTAATTTGGGAATGTGATGGTGCTAAACTATCAATAAGACTGAAATCTATTTTTATTTTTTTTTGGTTTTTCACCTGGTGTTCGATATTCATATAAGATTGAAATTTCATTTGTTTTAAAGAGTGAAGCAAGCGAGGGTAGCGTTTTAGGTTTATATTGTAAAATAAAATATAAGAAGTAAACTACTGACATTTATAAAACAACCAAACAATAAAATTAATAATTGAATCTTTTAAACAAAAATAATTGGCACTAACAAATAGGGACATATTTATTAAAAATAAAAGTAAAAATGAAAATAGGAAGAAAAAAAAGGTGTGCCAAAATAGTAAATATCATTTGTAGATTCACTTTGATTTGGTTTGGTTTTTGATTTACCAAAAGATACACATTTTAGTTATGTCACATGCTGAATGTGTTTTTCTATAGTTTTTATCGTGTTATCAGATAAGTGAGTTTTTTTTTTTTTGTTGGAAATATCTTGGAATGAACTAAAAAGTATATTAGAGGTTTGAGATTGGGACTTCCATGTTGGAGGTCTCAAGTTCGAAACCCCTTGCCAGCGAAAGCAATGGGTTTGCTTTTGGGTCGAGCTCGTTGCACCGGGCTTGCCTAGTGCGGGTTACCTCTCCTATGTGGTTTGCGAGCTATTGCATAGGAGCGAGAATTTTACCCTGTGCGCACCCAAAGGGTAGCGGCTGCGAGTTTCCTTTGTCATAAAAAAAAAAAAGTATATTAGAGACAATTAGCAAGATCTACTTCATGACTTGGATTTTTTTTTCCTACTCAATATTTGATATTCATATTGGAACTCTAATTAATTCAAGTTCACATCAGGTAACGCCCAATTTATGAGGAAAGTGCTCGTTAACAAGACTCGAAACGATATATTTGATTAAAAATATCAACTCCTTTCCACCACAATCCTTGTTAGTTCAAGGCTTTGATTTCAAACCTTCATGATAAGACATATATCTCCCTCCTTTTACATGTGACGATGTTGACCGGACATAGTTTTATGAAAAGATAAAAAGAAAAATAAATCAAAATTTATTGTCTAAAGAGTAGTATAAATAATTACTAGAACTAGGGTCTAGGAGTACTACTTAAAATTAAATTCAAATTATTTTTTTCAAAAAAATTCAAAACTACGTCGCCCCCATAATAGGGTTTATAAAAAGAGGAAAACTGGGAAAGAGAAGAGTTTTCCCTCCACATTCCTTCTTATTCACGAAACTCGATAATGGCCGATTTCTCAGTTTGCCCTATCTGTAATCTTAGAGTTCTAACCTTTGAACTCGAAAGGTGACTCTACTCTTATTGATTTTGTTATGTTCTATCTCAATTTCTATTTTTTTTTTCTTTCGAGAAAGTTCTAAAATTGATGCGATTTATACAGGCACGCTAACAGTCACTTCGACGATGAAGACATTGACAAAGACTTCGAATTGGCTCAACAAATTGCTCTTGACCTTGCCTGTGCCCCTTCAAGTCCACCTTATATACCGGTACTCCTTTTTTTTTCTCTTTGTAAATTATTCTGTTCTATATTATCTCATCAATCGCCGAGATTTAATATACCAGAGTACCAATTCTGATATTATCAACCTGCCTCCATAGAATTTTGGAGTCAAATTGGTACTCTTTTGGCTGCAAATCATTAGAATTTTGGAAACAAACAAGTTATAATATTTTGGGCTTTTTAAATTGGTATATTCTTGCTTAAAAAAAATGACTTGTTACTGGAAAAAGGATAGAGGGTGATAAAAGATATTTAAAAGGTGTAGACTTTGTTTTTGTTAGCTCTAATTTTCTAAAGCCTTGTTTACCTGATTATCAGGTTGATGATGACATGCAGTGTGAAACTAGTTCTCGAAAGGATCGGGAGAGTAGTTTTTTGAAGTCTGAGGCCAAAAATTGCAATCCTGGAGGGAAAGATATTGATGAAAAAGCAAGGATTTTATCTAGTGTGCACAGTAATGAAACCCAACCTCAGATTGGACAAGGGTTGATGGATTTGTTGAAGAACTGTTTAGAGTTGGAGACTGAAAAAACCACCACTATTTTGTGTGGTAATGTTGATCATTTCCAAAGCAGCCATTCGGAGGATTTTGGGTGGGGTTGTGGCTGGCGTAATATCCAGATGCTTAGTTCTCACTTGCTTAAGCAACGGCAAGAAGCAAGGGAGGTCTTGTATGGAGGTTCTGGGTTTGTACCTGACATCCCTTCACTCCAAAGATGGCTTGAAATTGCTTGGAAAAGAGGCTTTGATAAACAGGGCTCAGAAGATTTTGATCAAGCAATTTATGGCAAAAGAAATTGGATTGGAACTACAGAGTGTGCTACGCTCTTCCGTTCATTTGGCCTTCGTGCCAGGATAGTGGACTTTGTAAGCCGGGAGATAGACATTAGGTCAAGTGAAGTTGGTAAATGTGTGGGCAACATGGCACCTCAGGTTTATGGACCCATGGATAGATATCTGTCCAAAGGGAAAAATGTTGTATCCAAGGCTGTTCCGATTTCGTATGATGTAAAGGCTAAGCCTAAGGTCCAGCAGGCACTCATTGATTGGGTGTGGAATTACTTCGCTGACAATAAATCCAGGATATCCGGCAATCATGGTATCCTAGTCAGTCAAAAAGCGTAAGTGAATTTAGTCAGTGGCTGTATTTCCTTTATTAACTTGGATGTATGTGATAATCTTTACTTGTCCATAAATTTTCTTGGTTACCGATCTCTTCTTTCATCATCATTCTCTTTTTGGTGATGGGGTCTCTTATAAGCTTTGTTGAAACAGGCCTTTGTACTTCCAGCATGATGGCCATTCAAGAACCATTGTTGGGATTCAAATGAAATGCCAGAGAAATGGACCGATGCAGTACAATCTATTGATCTTAGATCCAGGTCATGTAAGTATTTGCACATTTCAATCATAAGCAAGTCTTGTCCTCGAGGTTCTATTATTGCTTTGGTCTTTATGGCTTCCCTATATTGTCATATTTCTTTAAAGGTGTTTTGAGTCATCTCTGATGGCCGTATTTGTATTATTCCTTGAAAAGTGTATGTGAAATCCATTGTCTCCCTTTCCGTAGTTAAATGGTCGTAATGATTTTCTTTTTTGAACTGAAGATGTAAAAGCATAATATGTTAGATGGTGGGTGAGGATTTGGAAACTTGCCTTATGCTCCATAAGTTCCGTTATTGGCAATTGGCTTTCGTTGTTTAACCTGCTTATGTATAATTGGTTCCAGGACTAAGACTGTAAAGAATTTTAGACTCTTGCAGTAAATATATTGTTTAGGGTATTCTTACATTACCAGTCCATCTAAAAATATGTGGTCTAGAAAAGCACATATGAGAGATTTGTGATTGTGCGTGCTGCTCACCTTTAATAGAGTTGTGCTGCAAATGTGCACACTTATAAAAGGATCTCCATCAACTTGGTACAATCTGTTTCCTTTTTCGTTAGTTTTCATCACTTATGGTTGGATGGCTGATGTATGGGATAGTCACTGTAGTTAGTAAAATATTTTGTTTCTCCTCCCTCAATATTCTTGTTGAGATGTTGAAAAGAAATCTGACAATGCTGTTCCTTTCAAAGCGATTAATGCCCTTTCAAGTTGGGGAAAAAGCTATTAATGACTTCTGATTTTTATCGTTATTTTTACTCATAAGTTTTATCAAAGTATCAAATTGCATATTATCAGCTACAGGGTTATGTTACTTTTAGGGTATATCATGTATAATATCTCTAGATTACTTACCAGAAGTTCCACCATACCTTGTCTCAGACAACAGAATCCTTGGCAAAATCTCTTAAAGGAAACTTCGGTTGGCAAAAGCTAATAAAAAGAGGTGTCCACACTCTGAAGAAGCCATTATATCAGGTTATATTGTATTTCAACCGTCTAACATTTAATTGTTTTTCCTGTTTTGTGTTGTCAATAACATTTTATTTATCTTGCAGTTGTGTTTTCTTGATCCTGGAATTGCTTCTGGGGAGGAGATTGAGAGCCTAAAGAATCTACACAGCATCCGTGTTGAAGCTTAGTCCTAAAATCTAAAGGATGTACAATATCCAACTAGAATTTCATACAGATATTTTAAAGGGGTGCTCTTAGCTTGCATGTATCAATTCTGTGTACAGTCATTTTGGTGATGAAATATAGGTCAACTGTTTTACCATATATTTTCTGCAAATATTAGCTACGGTGACACTAAGCTCCTGTATCTATTAAAATGAGAAAAAGATTTGGGAGTTGGAGGTGTGTTAATGTCCCTAGTACTGGATCAGTCAATGGACTATTAACGGGAAAGTCAGGCCTAAAACACAGGTTTGACCTTGTTTTGTTCCTTGACTTGGCTATGATTGCTGAATTTTGGCAATACATTGAAGGGAATTGCAGACATTGGAACTCATCAGAGAGTTCCCGATCTCCTCCGTTAAGGGAAATTTAACCTGCTCTCAGATAGAGGGGGTACAGAATGAGTTAACTCACTGGTTGAATAGCAAGAGTCCTAACAAAATAAATATAGGAAAAGTCCTAATTCACCTAGGAAAGTTCTATTTAGTGTTGTCAGAGACGCTTAATCCCTGCAGCCAAGCAAAATGTGTTGAGCGCTTCGCCTCGCTTAATGTGCACTTCGGTGTCCTCATCAAGGTTCTAATACATACTATTCCTTGCCAATGAGCCTAATGAGCCTCTTCAGAAGAGTGACACTAAACAAGTGATATTTCACTTTATTGTAATTTTTGTTCAATTTCTTTGTTCATATATTTTAATCTTAGACTAAACATAGATATTTGTATTTTTTCCTCCCGTTGTGTTTTTTTTTTCCATTAAAGCCCATGCTTTATTTGTGTTTTGAGCTTAAAGCCCCAGCAGGCTGAGCCTTTTTGCGCTTTTGCTTTGATCACAGTGGTTCTATTTGAAGCTAATTAAATAATTCAACACCTATCAATCCCATACTGGCCCTGTCTGGTTTTTTTTCTTCACCAAATGCAACAGTGTTATGACCAACAAATTAATAGTTTACATGAGGGTGAATCCTAACTCTTACCTTTGATGCAATTATCAGCGTACATCAATTCTTTTTCTCCATACTTTGGAGCCTTACAAATCTTGAATAAACACCATCTGGTTCTGCCATCAGGTTTGAGTGGCTGCCCTTTTCCACAATCTTACCTTTGTCCATAACAACAATTGTATCTGAATTTATTACTGTGGAAAGCCTGTGAGCAACTGTGATCTGTGTCACTTTTGTGATCCCGGAGCTGTTTAGTTTCATTGATTCCAGTGCACTCACCACTGCCCTTTCAGACTCGGTATCTAAGGCACTTGTTGCTTCATCCAACAACATTATTCTGGGTTTTTTGAGCAAGGCCCTTGCTATTGCTACTCGCTGCTTTTGCCCTCCAGAAAGTTGAGAACCCTTCTCCCCAACAAGAGTGTCGTATCCATCAGGTAAGTTACTTATAAACTCGTGTATGTTTGCTGACCTTGATACCTCCACTATCTCAGCTTCTGATGCTCTTTCACTCCCATAGCAGATATTTTCTCTAATTGAGCAGCTAAACAGGAGTGGCTCCTGCTGTACCAATCCAATCTGTGCCCTCAACTTTCTAAGGTTGTAATCTCTTATATCCTTGCCATCAATCAGAACTTTTCCCTCATTCGTATCATAGAATCTCAGTAACAATGCTACAATTGAAGATTTTCCAGCTCCACTTTCCCCAACAAGTGCCACCTTTAATCCGGCTTCAATTTGTAGACTGAAATTGTTGAGAACTGTTACTTCCCGTCTTGATGGGTAACAAAATTGGACATTTAGGAACTCAATTTCTCCTTTGATGGTTTCGGGTTTGGAAATATCTGGCATGTCTGGTACAATTTCTGTACTACGGTCGAGGATTTGGAATACAGGTTTTAGTACTTCTATGGCTGATATTACAGTGGGTATCAGTGTCCATAGTTCTGTAATTGAGGGTACAGTGAGGGAAAATATCTGGTATGCCCTTATCCCATTCTCAAAGCTGGCTTGATTCCTGTCGACAAGAATTGTTGTGTACCATAAGGCAACTGCATGAGCTATGTTCCATAGGCAGAGAGAGATGCCTTGAATAATTCCAAATTTTATGCTTTCTGACTTGCCTTTCCTAAGTGGTCGCTTTAAGGACAGTTTGGCCTTCTGAAGTATCTGTTCTTCGTGGCAAAAAGATGCAACAGTTTTTATATTAGTGGCAGATTCAGAAGTTAGGGCAACAAGTTCGGAATGTGCTAGACTACTATCACCAGAAAATCCTTTAGCTGACTTTGCTTGAATGAGGCCACCGATGAAGTGGCATGGCATCACCGCCCAGGCTACCAGACCCATTCTCCAATTAACTTTCATGCTGACAGTTGTTGCAATCAATATGGACGAAATGCACTGGACAATGACGGACATGCGGTCAGATATTATGATCTTCACTGTGGATGTGTCACTGGCTATCTTTGATGTAAGTGATCCAATACTATTTTCGGGCTTTTCAAACCAAGCTAATTCATTTCGTAGTGTGGCTGCAAACAGTTTTTGAAATGTGATAAGCATCAACTTTTATATAGGGGACAAAATTGAATGTTAAATATGCATCGAGAAAAGAGAACATGGAAGAAAAAAGAAACATAGATTGATGGATCTGATCTTCCAGGAATGTATAAGTAGGATACCTGTGTACAAAGCTTGCCTTAGATTTGTCATGGCCTTTTCTCCAATTACTCCAAATAAGTAGTGCTGCAAAGTGTGGGCAAACAAAGAAACCACTCCAATTGAAGCAAATATTGCTGAATACAGAGCTACTTTCTCCTTTGAATCAGGATGATAATATGCCACTCCTATTGTAATGATGAAGAACCCAAAAACAGGTTTAGAGATGCCTGCAAAAGCTGCTGCTAAGGAGCCAATAGTAGTCTTTATGATCTCTTTCTCATTCAAGGCAAACCAGATTCTGAAAAATATGTGTCTCTCTTTTCTTCGGATCTGCTCCTTCTCAGGAAGTTCCTTAAGCTCTCTTTTGCTTTCATTGGGCTCATCAGGTTGCGTATGGTCCTGAGATGAATCCTCTTGTATGGAAAGAACTTTTCTATTTGTAGCCTCCAACCTATCAATTAAATGCATTTCATTATCAATTAACCAGTCTGATTGTAATGATGAATATGGTATTGAGTTTAATCTGACCTAGTTTGACAATCTTGCGTGATGCTCTGCATGCTAAATAGCCTGTTGTAGAATATACTTGTATCTAAGAGGTTATTATGTGTTCCTGTTTCCACAATTTTCCCATCCTCAACAATAGCTATCATGTCTGCATTTACAATAGTTGACATTCTGTGTGCAATTAAGATGACTGTTCTGCCTTGTGCTGCTGTCTCCAGTGCTTCTTGAACTTGTTTCTCTGACTCTGTGTCAAGTGCACTGGTGGCCTCATCAAGCAAAAGAATAGGAGGATTTTTTAAAATTGCTCTTGCTATTGCAATTCTCTGTTTTTGTCCACCTGATAGTTGGAGACCCCTTTGCCCTACCTAGAGTAGGACATTTTAACAAGAAAACTAACTCAACATGCTTCAATTTTTTCATGGAAGCTTTGCTATACAAGAATCAAGGCATAGTTTCAGATGTACTTTGATCATGCTACAACTACTTTCCTTTCGACTTATCATATGCTTGGAGATGACAGAGGAGCAGTAAAGTATTTTAGCTATTAGAGACGGAAGAATTTAGAATCCTCAATTTAGGGTATTTGGCTCTTGATTTCCTATAGCAGCAATTAGTTTTTTATTATTAATTGTATTCTGCTCTTAGTTTTCAATTTACTATTTTAGGGGCTTTCTTACATGAGTTGCCCTCATTTGTTATCAAATTGTCATATCTTATGTCACTTAGTACTTTTTGTACCGGATGTAGTAGCCTGCTGTTCTTGTTTGCCTTCTTTCATTGTCCTTCTGTGCCAAACTGAATAAGCAACAGACTTTCAGGTGATCTTAACAAATGCTTTCTTGAGGAAATGATTATACTACAGGCTGCAAGCTGAAATTGGTGTTCATGGAATTATATTGGTTCACTTGAATAGTATATCTACTGTGAGAGGAGGAAAGCAATGTGTTTGCATTCTTCTACTTTAACATTCTCTTATGTTTAATGTTTCGAAAAGGATTTTCCAGACAAGTCATTTTGCCTTGGATCAGGTAAAGGCATGAGACTTCCTAGGTGCACACTTTTTTCTTTTCTCAGATGTTCTCAATCCTGTGATGTGCCTTTTGGTCTCCTTTTTGTTTCCAGTGGTGGAGAAGCAGAAAACCCTTCTTTCTTAGATAGTGAGTATAATTATTATTGCTATTAATTTTGACAGTGAGGAGGTGTGTGGTTGGCTGTAGGAGGAGTTAGGAGAGGTAGAGGTAGGCAGAAGAAGAACTGACGGAGGTGATTAGATAAAACATGCCACAACTTCAGCTTGCTGAGTACATGACCTTTAGATGGGAAGGTATAGTGGTTCAGAATTAGGGTATATGGGTAGTAGGTAATCGGGTGTCGTACTACTTCTAGTAATATGATTTAGGTATCACATAGTTTCTTTTCCTTCAATGTGTATTAATATTCGTAGCTGCACTTATTTTGTTATCTCTTTTTTTTTCCCCCTAAATTTCTTGCATTGGCTAAATTTCTTTTGCGCCGAGGCTCTATCGAAAACAGCCTCTCTATCTCACAAAGGTAGAGGTAAGGTCCGCGTTCATTCTATCCTCTACAGACCCCACTTATGGGATTACTTATGGGATTACACTGGGTATGTTGTATTATTATCAACTTTCCTGTTCCTTCCAGCTTGATTCTGCCCATAACTCCATTACTAGAGAAAATCTAATCATTCATTCTATTGGAAATATACGGAACTGAATACCACAAACTATGTAGACAGTTATGTATCTTTTTTTTTTTCTTTATAGAATTAGCCTAATGAAACAGTTGGTCATGTATATGAGTGATAATGGTCTGACCTCTGTTAGATATTGATCCGGTAGCTGGGATATGAAAGAATGTGCATTTGCCAACAAGGCAGCTCTTTCAATCTGTTGATCATTTGCGTTAACATTTCCCATCTTAATGTTGTCTTTGATGCTGCCAGCAAATAGAGATGGCTCCTGCGAAACTACTCCTATGTTTCTCCTAAGAAACTTCAAATCAAGATCTTTGATGTTGTGGTTGTCAAGGAGAATCTCACCTGATGGTTTTCATACTGAGTGAGTTTTTCAATTTTTGTGTAATTTACCTATTGTATTTGATTGATGCAGTATGAACATTATGAAGCTTTTAGACATTTACATGTGAAACTTTCTTTTGTTATAGATGCTTCTGCAAATTCGGCAACTAAAAGTAATGATTAATAATTAATTTTTGACCAACCTCTCACGGGATCATAAAATCTCATTAGTAGTGACATGATGGTGCTTTTACCACACCCGCTACTTCCAACAAGTGCCACTACTTTTCCTGCTGGAATTGACAAAGAAAACCCTTGAAGAACTAACTTCTCCTGCCGTGATGGATAAGCAAAGTGTACATCCCGTATGTTGATATTGCCATCTATTACTTCAAATGTCATCCCTCCGGAGTCGGCATCTATAGTGGGTTTTCTGTCAATCATCTGGAAAACTTCCTTTCCTGCTGCTTTTGCTTGATTGAAGATTTGTATATCTGGTGCAGCATACGTAAGTGATCTGAAATTTGAAAAATAAAAACTCATCTGGTTGCTGTTTTTAAGGTACTTGAGTTTCTTCATAAAATGAAGAATCTGTTGAAGAATATGAGGTTTTTGCTCTTACATTGCTCCAAACAGAATACTCATAACTGCAGCTATGACATCTCCTCCTGTTGATCTCTTGGCTGTTACAACAACAGCTCCCACCCATACAATAAGAGACCACGAAGCGAAAGTTATAGTCTGGAACGTGCCTGTTCCAAGACCTTTTATAAATGCTTCTTTCTTGCTTATCTTCATTTGTCTCTCTATGCAATCTGAGAAGGATTTGATTGATAAATTTTCTCCAACAAAAGCAAATACAGTTCTGATCTGGGAGATCGTCTGTCATAGAGCATCAGATACTCAATATGAATAAATTGTTATTTGATATTGCAAAATAAGATTGGCAATCAGACTATGCTATAACATGAAATTGCTATTGAAGAAATTGCTATAACTTGTCACCTCTTCTACCATTGATGTGGCCTCTGACAGGTATGCCATTTTTATATTTGAAATCTCACTCATTCTCTTTGTGTAACTGGCGCCAGTTAACATTATCAGTGGGACAACTATTAAGGATAGGAGAGACACTTCCCAGCAGGATACAAATGCAATTAAGACTCCAGAACCAAACGTTGCAATGCATGATAGAAAATGTCCCAACTGTCACGTGAAAAGAAGAAATGTTAGGTATAAATGGATATTAGATTGTAAATTAGATATTTATGAACTTCTGGATGTGCACGATGTTACAAGTGTTTTTTTTTGTTAATCAAATTTTCCACCTACTATTGAACAGTCTTTGAACTCGATTTTGTATGACAGGCAACTGGTGCAGGTACGAGGAAGCATCTTTGAGAATTAACTGTATCTCATTTGGGGAAGGGAGGGCTTCTTGAGTTGTTAAAGCTACTGATTATGAGGGTGCTCGAGTAGTTATTTATTCACGTTTATAAGCTCAAATTAGCCAAAAGTTTGTTTTACGCCTTATAAGCACTTTAGAGTTTAGGTTGTTTACTCACTCCTGCTACCTTTCATTTCCAATATTCTTCTCTTTGTAAAGATGTTTCTTAACTCAAATTTTTGGTAAATGCTTTGAAGCTAACAATAATGTTTACAGGGATGAGCTTATGTACCTTCTCTCCGATGGTGTCCTGTATGAGTGACATGTGGCTGCTTATGCCAGTAAGTACTTTGCCAGTAGTTAACTCTGTATCAAATGCCCCAATATCCTGTCTTAGCACTGCACTTAGAAATTTCAGTCTCAAACGTGCTACTTGTCTTTGACTAGCGTACATCCAGCATCCTATCTCTGCATATTCCACATTAGCACTTTTTAAGTTCAAAATTTATGGAGTTGAGTTTCTACTGTTCCAAATCAGTGATATTTTGAGTCTTGTTTATTGAAACTTTAGTATGATAGTAGTAAGGTAGTTACCTAGCACTCCAGCAGGAAATGTTGCGAAGGCCATATACCAGACATATGGGACGACCTGAAATTAAGTGTAAGCAAAACAGCTGAGTTAAGACCCTTCTCCAAGTGAATATGTATTACACTTCCAAATACTTTTGTTTCAACTTTTAACTTCAAATATTGTCCGAACGCCTACTTCATGATTTTGGATGTACCAGTAAAGTTAGTTATACCTTTTTGAGTGCTCTAACCATAGCTGCTGTGTCATCAATATTGTTTCCAAATGCATCAAGGGCTTTGCCTAGCAGATAATATCCAACAGGTTGGGCAAGTCCATGGACAATGGAACCCAATGTCCCCAAAGCCATGAGTGTCCAGTCAAGTGCATCTGCTTCACTCAGTAGTTTGTGAAATGGCAAAGTCTCAGACGTTGCCTTCTTAGTTGCATCATCCGCGTCCTCAGCTTTTTCTCTCTGCTCATCGTGGTCATCAATGGCTTCTCTAACTTGAGCCATCTTTCTTTCTGTTGCTTTCATGCACACGTACTTGCTCTATTTATATGCATGTGTTTTAACATATATTGAATACAAACATGTAGTTAATAACGTCCACGAGGAATATATGCTGGGATATACCTAAGGAAATAATATACAAATATAGTAATCGATCATGTTGTCTAACCTTATATATTATGGTATAAACACAGATTAATTAGTATGAGTTGTTGTCAAGTAGTGTTGGATCAGTTACATATTAATCAATATTCCATTAACAGGCATGAGATTATCGACAAAAGAGTTTAGTCTAAGCAAGTTTGTTTATTTTTTTGTCAAAGTCTGAGGATTATTCAGTTATAATATTTTCAATTTTCTTTAAGATTGAGTCATTGGACCAAGCCTCTCATGTAGCCGAGGAATCCAAGAAGCTAGTTCCCATAGTTATGCGTCATGTGCTATATATTCGTTATTCTGCGGTATATTCTATGAAGTATAATATAATTGGTTTCACTTGCTTTTGATGAACATGATTACAAATATATTAGAAGATTAAATATATTAGTGTGGATTGAGAGTATTATTTTGATCCAATAACATCACTTGGGTAAGGTTTATCGGAAACAACCTCTTTATCCAACGGAGATAAGAATAAGGTTTGCGTATATTTTACTTAATTCAGACTTCGCTTGAACATGTTTTCAAGTGCATGGTATCAATGGCCTAGCATATACAAATACGAGATAATACTAAGATACAATAATCTTTAGACAACATAGAAATATACATTAATAAGTAAAAATATCATTCCCATTTATTTGAATTGACAGCTGAATATCTATTATATTTGTAAAGTTGAATATATACATTTTTCTCTACACAGAGATTGGTATGTCTTCTCATCTATTGGTTTGAAATCTTAGATCTTGTCAGGATTTTTTTATATTTTTATTTGAGCTCCAATAATTGACTTGAACACAAATATTTCATCTGTTTCAATTTATGTGACGTAGTTTGACTTGACACAATTTTTTGAAACTTGTGACAACAAGCTAGAGTTGTTCTTAATAGTTCATTGATTATTTGCATTTGTCTATTGGGAATTAAGGTTTATTGGGTGTAATTGTCTTTAGTAGTTATAAGCAAGTGCAAGGTGGTACAGCGGACGAATAGTTTTCAGTGCGATTCTTTTGGGAAATTAAGAAAAAGTATTATTTGAAAAAACATATAATGACCATTGTTTTGGATGGACTCCACTGTATTATTGCTTTGTATTAGGAAATTAATTATGTCATCGATCTACTAATTCTAATATAAAACAACTACTCAGTGACAAAAACCGGACCTTTTTTTAATCTAATAAAATTTATACCGTAAATCATAGAAAACGTCAACGTTTATGAATAATGTTAGTACTTGATTTCGATTCATGAATAGCATCAATGTTTAGCAGAGGTGAGGCGAAATCTAGATTTGAAGATATAGGGCACCACTCAGGGCTTTTAGTGCACCAAGACGAGTTTTGATTATGAGAGTGCACAATTAATATGATTCTTTCTTAGACCTTCACGGTACCATGTGGGTCTGCCTGACCACCTTTGACGTGTATGAATAATTTTCAATTTTGTGAAAAATACTCTATAGATAGTTACAGATATAATTAACTCAAATTGCTCGAATGCTGTATATATGAAATACCGATAATGAAATGTTAGAAGTAGCCATACTGCCAAAGATATATACTAATTATTAAACCGCAAATCTTTCCACCTAAAAAATAAAGTTAGACGTATATCAATTACAACAAATTTCACGTATGTAATCGAATAATAAAAAGAAATCACCCCTACCTGAAGGGGTTTATTGAGTATCTCATCTCTAACTATTTAGCCAATCGATCTTTGTTGTTGTATGCAGTAAAATTAAAAGGCTACTTGAGCTTTAAATTATGTGATAGGAAGAGGCAACAAGTATGCAGGGGTGGAACTAGACATAGTTGGGCCAAATCTAATAACTTTAGTATTAAGAAATTCATTAAATATGTACAAAAATTAAATTAGAACGGATCAGTTACTAACACATGATGTCACTATATATTTTTAAATTTAGAACGCATAAAGTTCAAATCTTGGTTCTGTCTCTGGAAAGTATCCATTAGAATTATGTTTGATGAGAAATATGTAGCATGCATTCTTTTGGATACATTCTTGGTTTTGTCTGTATGACATAACATTTTTGTACAATATATCAGACCTCTTTCTCAAGAGGATCTTTGCTTCTTTAAGACACCTGAAATGGTAGATATCCAGATGCTTGATTGCATTTCATCTTCGAAAAGAAGCTTGATGATTCCATTGTTCGTCCTCAAGCTAACAAAGTACTTGTCTTGAGCCTCCAAACATTCTTTTATGATGTTGATCAGCTTGTCTGGACAACAGTAAGTTTTTTTAATATTATGAGTTTTTTTAATAATAATGCCTAAAAAGGAGAGAAGCATCAAGTTTTGAGGCAATAAATAGAAACTGAATAGAAAATTACATTCTTTTGAAGCTCTTAGAGTTCCAAAGTACTTCCTTTTGAGGCTCAGTATCAGTTGGTTTTGCTTCAAGTGTAGGGTCACCCATTTGTCCTCTTTATGTCCTGTGATGTAATAAACAAAACATATTTAGGCGGTGTAGTCCCACAATACGCAGACCTTACCCCCTACCTCGTAGAGGTAGAGAGTTTGTGTTTCTGAAAGACCCTCGGCTCAAGTGCTAAATCACCTATCTGCATCTCCTATAAGAAAATTTTCAGGAGATTTGATTCTTACCTGAGGGCATTATTATCCATATTCGGGCGCCTGCAGTGAGCATCTCTGGGATCCTAGGAGAGGAATCCTCTATGGCTCTCGATTTAAGAATTGCAGCTCCTCGTAAACCTAGTAAACAAACATTAAGCTTCCATCATTTAGAACGAACGCTAATGTAACACACAAAAAAAACAGAAATATGTGTGAAGTATTACATGTGGCTGCTGTTGCTGTGACTGCAATCATATCCATTGGAGTTTGGATGGCCAGGCCAGAATTGACGGCAGATGCAACCTGAGCTCTTCCTGCTCCGAGAGATTCCGCTGCCTCAGCACATACCGTAGTCATCAGAGCAGCTGCTGAAGCAACTACATTACCCATATGGTGGCTCCATTTCCCTTCCCTCTCATAATTGATATGGTGCGAGTCTCGTATTTCTGAGCTGCTATTGCTGGCAAAGCCAGCAATACCTGAAGCAAGTTGTGTGAGAGAAAGTACAGCATGTAGCTTTGCTGTTTGTAATCGGAGTTTCTCTTTCTTCTCTTGATCTGATCTAAACAACCAAAATGGAGATTTGCTTTTTAGCCATCCCTTCATGTGGTGCAAGTCCACCTATCATATGAAAAAGCATGAGTACAACATTAGAGACTCGATCTCATCAATTCCGCGCAATAGTTATAGCTTGACATTCTAATTAGTAACTAACAGCCAAGACTGCTGGTGAGACCTTTTATTAATGAATCTCTCCGAGTCATTGTACTGTTATCATTTTTCGTAGTGGATGCTTCAAAGTGTCGGTTTTGGGGG
>NW_006239017.1:536094-545330 GCF_000226075.1 Solanum tuberosum
GGTTTTGGGGGTGGGGGTGGGGGTGGTGGAAAGAGTTTGTGATTGATCACCTTAATATACTGTTTATTGGTAAAAGCTCTGTTGCTTGAACTGTCCAGTATTTCGTCATCTTGTTCTTCATAATCCTCTTTGCCTGCCGAGTCTTTCAACAAGAGATTCTGCAAAAGCAGAGAACTCTGTTAAGGGTGTTTATAATTCCAGTTTTGAATCAACATTATTATGCATGTTCAAGCAAGGCACCAATTCTCATAAGAGAGGGGAATGTAAACTACAGTAATTGCTGTTAGCTTTTCATTTGAAACGGATATGTTTGACGATTAACAATCTTTAATCCTCAGTTATGCTTCTAACTGATATAGCAGAATGTTGGTTTCTTACACTTGATGAAAACATTTGCAGGAGATCACTAGAAGATGGACTCCACGGTCGACTCAAGAACTCCATTGCATTGGCAGGGCTGCTAGGCATCTCTGATGCTTGATTATAAGAAGTGAAATTATTTTTGCTAATTGGCTCGAAACACCTTCTAGTTCTTGTCAGAATTCTGTTCTTTGACTTACCCTTTTAACACCAAAAAATATACAGAAACGCGATCAGAAATCCTGTAAATCACTAACAACAACAAAAATAGAAGTGAAAAAAAACTCACATTGTAGTCTAGTGAACTCTGCTGAGCCATGAGTGGCATGGGATTTTCGTCGTTTTCACCAGGAACTCAACTTGGACTAATTAAGTAGTTAATTATAAGACATGATCATGAAGACCTTTTCTGAATGAAAGATTTTTACTAGTTATAGTGTTTACAGAAAAGGAAAGCTTATAGATGTGTGAAGTAAATGATTTAGATAGTAAAACAAGTACCAGTTTTTGCACATATGTAATTGAATGAAACTTACCACAAGAGGACTACTTTGTTATATGGTTTGTGAGTGTAAGTCTTTGTTATTGTCGATATTTATGGAAAAACTTTCTATTAGAGGAAGGCATTGTGGGAATTAATGGGATATGATATGATTGTGAATAATATATTCTTTCATATATTCTAACGTTAGATGGAATTGAGTGTAAAAGAATGTTTATATTATTGCAATTGGTAACGGGATTTTGGGTCAACATGTGGATATCGATCTTTACTTTATGTTCAGGACCACAATCTTAGTTTTAACAATGCTCAATTAATATACTAAGTTTAAGAAAACTAGTTGATGATGGTGGAAAAGGTGATCTTCCTCTTCCTCAGTTTCACACTGGTTGATCCAGAATTTAAACGTTATATATTCTGAATCGAGAGAGTATTGTTTTGAAAATATATATTTAATTCTGTTTGTACTTGATTTTTGCACATAGAGTTGAACATTGAAACAATGGATATATTCTAGTGAACCCGCAAACCCCCATTCTTGGACGGGAAAACGGATGGGTCAGATCGAATGGGTTAAACAAAAATAAAAACGGATAAAATATTTGACCAATCCATGTTTAACATAGATAAAAAAATAGGTTAACTAAGGAATAAGCTTAGCCTCCTAGAAAGGAAGAACTCATAGTGATAATATCCATTCTTTAGTGGATAGTATTCATAGGCATAACATATAAATGTGTCATTTAAAGTTGATTTTAGCTGACATATAGTTAAACTTATATGTCATCTTACGTGATAATACACATAAGACACCATGTAGAATACATATTTTTTTTATGACAAGGGAAACCCGTAGTCGCTATCCTTTGGGTGCGCACAGAGTAAAACCCTCGCTCCTATACAATAGCTCGCAAACCACATAGGAGAGGTAACCCGCACTAGGCAAGCCCGATGCGACGAGCTCGACTCAAAAGGCAAATCCCTTATTTTTGTTGACCAAGGGTTTCAAACTTAAGATCTCCAACATGGAAGTCCCAAGCCCAAACCACTGGGTCACACCAAAGGATACAAATTTTCACGTAGGACGTCGTCACAAAGAATGTATGTAAACTTGTTCAACTTTCAATAATTGCACATCCAATCCAATGTTGGAGGGGATTGTTGAGGACAATATGTTTAAATAAAGGAAAAATACATAAAAAAACCCCTGAACTTGGCATGAAAACTTACTTTAGTACTTTAACTACACAGGTGTTTATATATCCCCTAATCTCATTTAAAGTGAATAAATATCACCCTAAGAATACAAAATCAGTCTCACAATGACACGTATATTACACACGCGCCAAGTCATTGCCATATCAACGCCACATCATTGCCACGTCAGAACCGTGTTGGAAATCAGTTTTAAAATTTTGTTTTTTTTTTCCTTCCCTTCTTCTCTTTCCCATGCCAGAAATCAATTTTTAAAATTTAATTTTTTTCCCTTGTCTCTCCAATGGATGCACTACCTTCCACCTCCATTAGTATTTTCTCAGTTCTTGCTTGATTATCATTAATTCTCACTAATGACTTCTCTATTTTCAACCTCAATATCTTCTAACAATTTCACCAATTTCTTTTGAGAAAATTCTCATTACATTTTCTATCAATATCCATTGATGTGAGATTGCAACAAATATGGACCTACATTGAATTTTTTACCGATTTTATTGCTCTCTTTGGTATTTGAGGACAAATAAATCAACTGAAAATGTAGATGAATTCGACCCTTTAGTAAAAAAAAACAAACAATCCTTTCCAATATTTCATCTTCAAAAACCCTTATTTTTTTCATGACATACAACAATCATAATTTTTGAAATCATAAAAATGTGTTAATGAAATTTTCTTTTGTTTGACAGAAATCTCAAGTTTGATCGGAACAAAGTTTAATGATTTTTTTCTCTGTAATAGATCTGAAAAAAAAGAGAAAAAGATGAAGATCAAGATGCAGGTGAGGTAGGGTACAATGGGGTGTTCGAAGAAGGAGAAAGGGGGTGAGATAAGGGGTTCAAAATAAGTGAAAAGGGCTGGGGGGTTTTTGCAGAAGAAGAAAAAGGGGATTGGGGGTGGGTGGGTTTGGAGAAGATGAAAGTAGGGGTGGCCGGGTGGGTGATTTTTTTTGTCTTTTTTAATTATATAACACATATATTAGTGGGATCAATTTTTTAATCAAAAAGAAAGACGCACTTGACTATTTTCTTTATGCCACGTCAGCATTAAGGGGGATATTTATTCACTTTAAATGAGATTATGGGGGTAAATAAACATCCGTATAGTTAAAGTACTAAAGTAAGTTTTCCTGCGTCTTTTTTAATTATATAACACATATATTAGTGGGATCAATTTTTTAATCAAAAAGAAAGACGCACTTGACTATTTTCTTTATGCCACGTCAGCATTAAGGGGGATATTTATTCACTTTAAATGAGATTAGGGGTATATAAATACCCGTATAGTTGAAGTACTAAAATAAGTTTTCGTGCCAAGTTTAGAGATTTTTTTTTTTATGTATTTTCCCTTAAATAAAAGAATGGTTACTTTAGCAGCCCTACGGTGCTGTATACTTGGCATGCAACAATTTGGCCACTTGGCTATGTTATACTATGTGCGTGTGCCCTCCTCCTGAAATGGTGTTGGAAGTTAAATAAGGGAAGAAGCTAAGTTTGACATCTTGAAAGGTACTTCCAGCACGTGGCTGCAGGTTTATTACTGGGCAAACTCCATCAGTTTATTGATTACTGAACCACTTTTACCTACACCAGCAAATGTCTCCTATTTTTCTCTTGATTATTGGTGACGGAAGCATATTAGTTACCTAAAGTGTGGCATCTTGGCGCTGATTACGCATAATTAGCTTCTTTTTCTTCGAAATCACCAAAACCATTCTTTTATTTTATTATGATTTTTCACGTGCCTGCTTTGGTGCATGACTAATTTTGATTCGCATTGGAAAGTCTCAATCCCTACTAAAGGCGATTATATATCCAGAATTTAAAGTCAAGATCTTTGATTAAAGATGAAAAAGTACATATCACTCTATGATCTTTGACGGTATATTCAAGAAAAGGATTGCTCAATTGGTTTTCGATTTGTTATATTTTGTTTTTGTTTTAAATTTTCTACTTGGTATTTGCATTGAAAAGTCACATTTTGAGGGTAAAATAATCCCTACAAAAGGTAATTTATATACTCAGAATTCAAAGCCAAAATTGATTTGAAGTACTTATCACTTTACCGTGACTTTCAACGATAAATTTAAGAAAAGGATTGCTCAATTGGTTTTCGGTCTGTTATATTTGTATTTTACTACCGATGGTCTACTATATTTGTATGAAGGCAATTTTTCTTTGACTTTTTAAGAACTTAATTGAGGAAAGCCTTCTTTTTTTTACTATACGGACAATATTCTCAATGGGAAATGTTCATCTAAGGAGATATTTTTGTTTGAATTATTTCAGACTAGTGAATATATAATCGTTAAAGAAAATTAAAATATGATAAGATAATTTTTTTGTTATAATATTTGTAAATTGATAAAAAAATGTTTTTGCCTTTTGATCAATTTTATCTCTTTATATTCCGTAATCATAATACTATCGTTTTTTTTAATACAATTGCATTCTCTCTTTTTTTTTCCCAGGTAACTAATTGTATATAATCACCTAAAATACAATTACAAAGCAGCCAACATAGAATTTTAAATTTCACAACGTATATCATACTCTTTCTCAAGAATTTTATTGGCTGATATGAAAATCTAGATTGTAGTGCAATATCTTTCTTGATCTATGAAATTAATAATACTTAGAAGACAAATAATATTTTCATTTCATGATTTATTTTTCAACAAAATGTATAATATACTTTCATTTAGAAGACCAATTTTTATTTGAATAAATGCATTAAGATAAACAAAAATATTCTCGAAAAAGAATGACATCAGAAGGAACCAATCACATACACTTCCATTCAAGATTTAATTGAGCACTTCCCCTGAATGGCTGAATGGGGCTTACTCAACACAAATTTAGAATAGTCGAGCTTCAATGTGGATACCAAACACAGTAAAGAAACAAAAAACTATATAATACATCTTTAAATCCAAATGGGTATTCACATACATATAGATTGATATTTGTTCCAACTTCCAACTTCTTTAGTTTGGGTTTTATCATTGTCATAATGTCATCAATACTAATACTAAAAAGATAGAGTAATACTCGAGTACCAAAATTGATGTTATTTGACCCTTCCTGTGAAGAATGAATTTCTTTCTTGCCTTTCAATAAGATAAACACTAGGTGATTTCTTTTTATCTATTGTGGACAGAGTTACCTGTTGCTGGTGGGAGGTGACATGTATCTTTGTGAAACTAGCCGAGGTGTGTGCAAGCTGACCTGAACACATATATAAAATAAAATAAAAATTCTTTCTTGGCTTGCCAACTGTAGGAATAGTTACTTTTCATGGTACCACTCCTCATACCAAATGCTGCTTTAGTTCAATTTGACTACAAAAAAAAAAGAAAAAAAGAAAAAGAAGCCTTCCATTTGGTACCTCAGATACGGATACAGCCATTCTCACGGAAGAGACCTTAATAATGAGTACACTAGAGGTAAATAAAATTTTAAGCATTACTAGTCTTAGTCATAGTGTGGAATTATACTGAGTATGTTGTTATACTAGCCTTAGTCTTAGGAATTCCACCCATAACGCTAGAAGCTAAATACGTGCACTTTGCCTCTTTCTTGACAGTAGAACTTGGGAGTAAGAGCCTAAGAATAACCTTGACTGAAGCAACTGTTGGAGAGAAGGAGTAAGTACATGTTGAAGGAGGATACATTGCCTTAACTCACTGTGTCCTGCATGGATAGGCAGTTCTGTGCAAAAGTATGATACATTTCGAAGCCTTGCACTACTTAACAAATTTCACTAAGTTCAGTGAAGTGAAAAAAAAGATACTTCCCTTGTTACATGACGAGCATCCTATGTTTAATTATGAGGGATGGGAAGTTTGACTTCAAATGTCGTCCTGCTGTGCTCAATAATGTCTTAACCTACATAAAGACTTGTTCACAGGTTGAAAGTGAGCATGGTAGCAATTCTGTTCTTAGCTATCAATCTATCATATAAGGTTTATCTTCTCGCTGGTTGTGGCATGCCTATGCCGTCTGAGATCTACCATTGGGATCTTAACTTTCCTCTAAAGCTTCAACTAGATATAAATACTTAATTCCTGTTTACAAGTTTAGAAAACTATTTTGATTGAGTGTACATATTTATGTGTCTTGGATGCTGGATGGTGATCCAACACAGCCTCTAGTCCTCTACTAATGCACATCTACTACAGAAGGAACTACGAGACGAAGAATAGGTTTGATTTTCAACCCAATAAGGCAACAACCTAAAATACCTGGACTTCATCGAAATTGTACTTCAAGTTGGACATAATTTATAAGGTTACTGCAGAAGAAGAACAACAAAGTAGATGCAAGAAGCAAAAATACCAGTAACATAAATGAAACAGTAGGAACAGGCATGGCAGGAAATTGTATTTTTCAATTAACCTTATATTTGGGCATTTATTTTTGCAGAGAAACACAAATCTGATAACACCAACTTGTCATTCATTCAAGTAACTCTGAACTTTAGAAATTTGTTCAATAACTAAACACACGTTTCCAACTACTATCACGAGACCATATAAATGGAAAAATTATATAGTCAGAGGACTCTCTCAATGATACAAATAACACTCAACAGATTACAACAAATATCCAGCTAAATTATGGGTGGAATCTTTCACTTTCCCCATCTTGAAAGGATGAGTAAACCAATAATGGTGAAACATGTCCCAGCAACTATAGTCACCACTAAAGCAAAAGCATATACAAGACTTGGAAAGTTTAAATATTTCTGTATTCTCTTTAGTCCCTTGTCAATGGCAGGTGCCAGAGCAGCTGCTCCTGCAACCCTAAATGGCCTTGTCACATTATTTCCCGTCCACATTGCGATTATAATCTGCCGTTATGAAGAGTGTTTTTTGAGCAAAGGAGTAATGAAAATACAAAAGTGGGCAATTAAAATAGCACATATCCAATTGGGAAGTAAGGTCCAGATTGGCACGGGGCACCATGAAAATTCCAAGTTCCCTATAGTTGGCTAGTTGCTAAATGATTCTCACTAGTAATATTGTTACAGAGTTTGGCCTGGATGCTCTTTTTGGTAAAGAGGAGAAGAATGACATTAAATGTGATCTAAGATAAAGGAACTCACAATTTGGTGAAAAGGAAAAAATGGTCTTAACTTTGATCTAAAGAAATGGAAAAGACAATTTCGGTATGCTAAATACTGAAGTGGATATTCTACGACAAGTGAAAATGCTATGATAAGCATTCATCCAGTATCCTAAATGTGAATACCACATATTCCCATAATAAGGTAACTTTTACCTTTGCACTAAAATGTTCAGGAAATTAAGTCTACAACAACAACGCAAGTGAGGTTTGGGGAGGGTAAGATGTATGCGGACCTTACTCCTATCTTTGTGGGGTAGAGAGGTTGTTTCCGATAGACCCTTGCCTCAAAAGAGAAGTTATTCTAGGAAATCAAGTCGCCATTTCTCTAAACTAAAGCTAATGCCATTTCCCCCCTTTTATCAATTGGTCATTTACCAGAAACAATCAATTGCATATTTCATACCTAATTAATAACCTTAAAATAAAGTATTAGTAGCAAAGAATTACTACTTACCCCCAACAAAGATTGGAGATTTGCAGCAGGATTATTGCCGGTGGTCTTCTCATAGCCCATAAATGCAAGCACAAAGAAACTAGTGTATGTGACACCATCAATAATACCATAAGCAAGAACTGCCGCAAGCCCCAGCTTTGCTAGCTTCGCACTCATTTCCGCTGAGTTCTCCTGATAAACAGAGAGAGAGAGAGTGTCAATAAACCAAATGTCAAATAAGTTTTCACCAAATCCCTCGACATTATACTGAAAAACAGGAAATAGGTCTACTTTACCTTCCATTTCTTCCAAAACCCTCTGCTCTCTTGGTTCTTATTCCACAATAAAAAAATAAAAAAAAATCAGAAAATCAATAGAAGAATGGGATGTGTGTCTGTGTGTGAGAAAGAAGAGTAAGACTGACATCTAAATTTTTGTTTTGTTGGAAAAAGTTATCATCTGCGGTAGATCCGTACTGACTTGGGGATGAACATTTGATTGATAAATGCGATAAAGGGCAAGTGTTGAGCAAGTTGAAATTGCTCCTTTTAGGTTGAATTTGTAGTGATGATAGGAAATAAGTAAAGTGTCCTGTGCTGCGAGGAGAAAACAAGAAGCTAGTTGCGAAGCCATGAACAGTAGCAGCACTGGCCATTCCGCCTCTTCTTTGCTTAGCTGCTCCACGACACTTCGCTTAATTGGCGTTTAATCCAATCCTCTCCATTTTATTTGGCTATACCACTAAATAAAATAATCTACTTAATTGTCACAAGATTAAAGTTGATATTTAATATTAAAGAAGAATGCACAGTATTTAGGGGAAATAATCAATATACTTTTATTAAGGGAGAGTAACTGTATTTTATATTTATGACTAGATTTTGTTGCCCGTGCTATGCACGGGCCCAATAACATAAATGGTATGTTTTGGGGCTAATAACGAAATTTTTGAAGCGATTGTTTGCGTGGATAAATGAATAAGTTTTTTTTATCACAAACTTGTACTTTCTTTGACGCTATTCAAGGCACAATAAGACTACCCACATACAACATTTTTGAACAATTTTATGTTGTCAATTATCACGATTTAATTTTAAGAATCAGTCAATTTTTTTTTCTGTTTTTTTAATAAATATTTTAAGTTGTCAATTATCACGATTTATTGTATTTTATACATAATTTTTAACGATAGATTAATTTCAAGAATCAATCGAATTTTTTTAAATGTATTTATTTTTGAAATATTTTATGTTGTCAATTATCATGATTTATAGTATTTTTACGACAGATTAACTTCAAGAATCAATGGAATTTTTTGTATCTTTTTCAAAACATATTTTATGTTGTCAATTATCATGATTTATAGTATTTTTACGACAGATTAACTTCAAGAATCAATGGAATTTTTTGTATCTTTTTCAAAACATATTTTATGTTGTCAATTATCATGATTTTATGTAATTTATAATATTTTTACGTAATTTGTAAATACGTAATATATATTACTCCACTTGTCTCAATGTATGTAGCATAGATAAAATTTCAAGAGTTAATCAAATGTTGTTAATTGTTAAGATTTACAATACATTTTACGTAG
>NW_006239017.1:546518-560420 GCF_000226075.1 Solanum tuberosum
CTAATAAACTAAAGTTGAGGGGTATTTTTGACCCTTTTCCCTATATTATATAAACTCCCTTAGAAAATAAATATATATTATATATATTATATAATAGAAAAAATGATTTATTATATTATATTATTATATAGAATATTATATAGGGAGTTTATGATGGGACATTGAAATGTCCCATCATAAACTCCCTCTTATATATAAGTAGAATTTTTTAATGAACCTGAAAAAATATGGTTGACGCATACTTGAGTTGCTTTTATGGGATTTTACCTTGAAACGACAATACTGATTACTTGTTAAGAAAAAGAAAATTTTGTCAACATTAGGTATTTGGAAGGAAAACAGATCATTTTTGCTTATGATTTTTTAAGATGTTTCAAATTTCTAAAGGGTTTTGAAACTTTCAGGTGAATATCTGATAAGCAATTTAATATCTGTAGTTCATGTATAACAACACTTCAGTTTCCAGATAATGTTTAGTCACAATTCATCAAAGCCTTACAGCTTTAATACTAATATACATAAGAAAAGGTCCCAACTGGACATAAGTTATTTATGAAATAACAACTCTTTGGAATCTGGAAAAAGAGGCGCCAGGTCTCATGTCTACTATAGTCACATCTACAAGAATTCACTAGTTTGGCTGAACAAATCGGTTTTCTGTGATCTCGAACCCTGGAATTCCTTGCCTTGCTGCAGAACAAAAAATCCATTTCCTAAGAACAGTTTTCATACTGAGTATATACTTACCTAAGTGATGTGCTGCTTATAGCATCTTCATGATGAGCATTAGCACAAACAGAACTTGTGACACTGAGTTTTCTTAAAAAAGAGATCGACTTAATTTCTACAAGTTAGCTGCCTCCTCTGCACCAGCTGCATCTACGGGTTCCTTAAATTTTGCCTTCTCACTAAGCTGTTGAAATGCATTTACAAGATTTTGAAGTCTTGCAACAAACTCAATTAACAAGGAAGTAAAAGTGGACAATGACAATGGACATGCACTTTCAAATGTACGTACTTCACGTTCATTTAAAATCACATCTCCAAGAATTGAAAGTCGTGAAGGCCACACCATCTGATTGAACACATTTCCAGAGGAAGACATTTGTGCAGCAGAAATATTCATACTTGAATTTCGATTATAAGTATCCATGTGTTTCAATGTATGAGCAGACCTTAGATTGAGACCTGCTTCACTAAGGGAGTTTATCCCAATGCCTTTAGGTTCATTGTCTTTCAGTTCCTGAATATGTTCAGGATCTTCAAACTGGTTAGCTTGTTTTGCATTTTCCCAGTTCTCCACCTGAACCAAAAGATAAGATTTTTGGTCAATCAACAGTTGTAGATCCTCGGCAGCCTCATGAACTTCTTCGAGAAGGTCTCTAGGGCTAAGTTTCTCCATTTTTTCAACTTTGTCTCCAAGATGTTGTAATACTTTAGCTCCTTCAATCCCAACTCTCTGGATCTCCTTGCAGAAGATTTGCCTCAAATCAGATGCTGCCTACAAAAGGAAAAATTGCATAAATTAATATGAAGCCTAAAGTCTATAAATCATTTCCTCAGACTCCTCAATGAGTAGACTGGCATTTTTTTTATGTTTATTTATTCCGAAGAATCTATATTTGGAATAGATAAAAGTATAAAAACATATGTTTTTAGTAGTAAAAATGAATCACCTAATTCAAACAAGTCCATGGTTTTAAATGCATCTGCAATAAAATAGGATGACAGTTTGATAATTGATGTGCAAGTGTTATGCAGGAGTTAAAGATTGAAGCTTTACCTGTATTTCTGAAAGAATACAGCTATGCATAGCCATGACCATGAAAGCGCAATGCCTCAATGCACCACTGACTTTAACATAATCAGCCCACGGATAATTGAACATCTTGTAACGGCCATGAGGGGGTTCCCATTCAGCAAAAGTTAGCTGCACCAGGAATATTGAAAATTAGTAATAAAAGAAAGTGTAATATCCCAAAAGTTACCAGCCTGTGATTGCCAATGAAAATATATGTGTACCAGAGAATCCTCTTGGCTTGTTGACTCCAAAGTGGCCCTGTATCCGCTATACACAGGATCATCAGAGGCCTGGTAAACAAGAATTTTTGATGGTATCCGATCATATTCAAGACATTGCAAATATCCATTGACACAACCTAACAAGAAGCGTTACAGGTATTCAGTTCTGCAGTAGCCAGGAGGTAGCAAATTCAAAGACAAATTGAAGAATATTAAGGAGATTCCTCACCTTCTAAAGAAGTAGAAACACGTTTAAAATTCTTTACCACCAATTTGTGCAAATCTTCACCAGCCCAAATAGGGTAGAGGCCAACATTTATAAGCAAACAGACACCAGCACCAACTCCAATTAGCAACAATCGCGAAACAGCTGCGTGAAAAAAATGTGAAGTTCCCGATACCAGCACAATACAATATGTCAACAAGAACACCCGAAATCCATATTCATATTGCTTCATTGCAGGATACAATTTCAAGTAAGTTGCAAGAAAACCTGAAAATCAAAAGAGAAAAGTGATAAGACCAAAGCTGCACACAAGTACAAGGAGAGGAAGTGACAGGTAAAAATCAGATATGCATTAGTCTCAAACATATGAAGCAATTCACCTTACTTGATTTGGACCATGTAGTAACCATGTACAAACCTGCTTTCAATTTTATATTATGCATTATTCGTGTTATTGGATTGTCCATTTAATGGTTATGCATAAGAGAAGAAATAGGTGGTAGGTAATTCTAGTTGGTGCTTCTCTGGTATGTTATAAGTCTTAGTAAAAGTGGTTATGGAGAAGATTTGCGACTGATTCTTAGACTTCTCTACTTCCTTTTCCTCTCTAGCCTGATCTTATCGTTCTACTCGCAGCAGCAAGAAATCCATCTTCTTAAATGAATAGAAAGATTGGCACTTCAACAGTTCAACTGCTACGTTTTGAAATAAAATTGAACCATATGTGCCTGAAGTTTCTCACACATCATGAATAAGGCAAAGTAAAATTTCAAAGATATTCTTGATGTAAAATTCGAGAATTCAAATGAGACCTGAAACAAAAATGCTGACCACAATCACAACCTCCTGCCATTCTCCAGCCATAACAGATAATTCAGCAATGCCTACAGCTAGTCCTGCAGCAGACAATGTCCCCAAAGCCCTGTTGAATCCTTTGCTGAGTGTCGCACCTAGCATTTTTTTATAAATCAATTAGATTATGGATATCAGCTATGAACACTCAATAGACAAATGTTACTTATCAAAATAAAAAAATATCAACATACATTTATGTAAAAGAACAATGGACAGTTAAAGTGTCACATCAATTTCATGATAGCTGTTTACTACCCTGCGTAAACATGAGCTATAAATTAATGCCTCAATCCCAAACCAGTTAGGATTATCCGTGTAAATCCATGAACACTCTCCTCTATCAGAACTTGTTTCATTCCAATACTAAATAATTTGAATAGGAGTACATATTAAATACCATAATCAATACAAATCCACTTTAACTATTTGGATCTCAATCTCAAGTATTTCAGGTTGGCCATACGTACCATTATTTAATCATTAATTTGGTTCTATTTAGGCTCATTTGTCTCTAATTACTTGAACACGACTACATTTAACATATCAATAATATTCAGAATTCCACAGTATTCAAGCCCATTTCATCCAAGTACTAAATAATTGGAATGTGAAACAATATTTGAATATACCTATGCTGAACTCGAATACGACGACAACAGTGAGGATGGCCCAAATGGAATATGTACCAATATAGGATAAGGGCTCTTTGAAGAAAATGATAACCGAAACAAGGGAAAGAGCTAAACCCATTTTAGCAGCAAAAATGACCTTCCGAGGATCCTTACGACCCATATCAATTGCCTTGATCGAACCGTGTTTAACATTACTGCATGATTTCTTAATTCTATTGCATAATCGACGCCAAAATCCTTCGCGTTCTACGTAAAATGATGGATCCAATCCATACTCTGAATATTTGGGAATCAATCTCTCTTTGCTCGTTTCGTTAAAGTTTTGGCTCAATGGCGCCGCCATTTTTGGCTGTTATTTGAGATCAATTTTCATAAAAGCAACAAGACAAATTATTCTTTTGGGATTCTTCTTTTTCTTCGAACAGATGGAATCAGGCTGATTTCCGAAATTTTCCGAAATGTCTCTCTGTATATTCCTCAATATCCAGGATATTCACTAAACAATGATTAATTTGATGGAAAAATTTTGCATGATTTTTTTCAAAGATAGATGGAAGAGAGAATGATATTAGCAACGGTCAGTCATGGTAGTTTCCTTTTAATGATACTCCACTAATTGCATTACCAATTCTTAAATGGTCAAATTTATCCCTAAAATAGCGAAATAGAATCTTTCTAACTTAACACTCGATAAATTAATAATCTTTTTAAGATAAAAAAAAATTTCTCCATCGATTTTGATAATATAATAAGATATATAAATATAAATTAATAATTCTTTAAAATTAGAAAAATATTCAAGACAATTTAGTGAAATATGATTATAGTGTTTTTTTTAAAAAAAATTTCAAATCTTTTTAAAATTCATCTCTCACTTTTCTTATTGCATCTAAAAGTTCTAGTTATATTCTCTGCACAAAAAGATTGTGAAAAGTTCTAAATGCAATAAGTGTTTTCTTACGCATAACAAATTCTAAAGCTATTGTATCATCTTCAACTTCATCATCAACATTGTTATCTCTAATATTATCCACAATTTTTTCTAAACACTGAACCTCTTGACATGCATCATTTTCACCCAAATAATCAAACAAACTTGCGACAACCGAGATCATTAATCATGACCTTAAATTTATAAATGTCATTTTCATAAATGGGTTCACTTAATTCCATATGGCTTCATTAAACCTCGAAAACACTTCTATCACTTAATAATACCTTTACAAAATAATGTAATATTTGATGATAACAACAATATTAATTAGAGAGATTTTACATGTCCTTAGTTAATAATTGAGGTCAATTATTGTTGTTGCGGGATAAAAACTAAAATAATTCAAATTAATATATTTATTGTTAAATCTCATTAGCATACTTTGTTTATTTTTTAATTCTCTTAATTGAATTCCTTACTCTGCCTCTACTTGTATAGAAGTTCTTCTGTCAAATATCTTTCTGACTGAAAACATCCAAATCTGCTGTGAGAGCTTTTGTGCTTTGTTCTTTAAAGACTAGAGCATATTATTATTAGAACAACAAAAAGGAATTGCAATTTGAGGGCAGCGCTCTTCATCCTAGCACCAATGTGATTCTCATTCGCCCGCTCCACACGTAGCTTGCTATAGGCATTGAATGGCTTCATCTCCTTGGTAATCTTGATAAGATCTACAGATGGCTTCTCACACGCAACAGGCATGTAGGCACCATGAACTTGAGTTGCTGTAGCCAATCCCTCGAGAGGGCAGAATCACCAACCTGAATGCAGTTGCAACAATTAGGAAATGAACAGGGAAAACACTTCACATATACACAATTATGTTTCCAATTACTAGCAACTACTTCTCTTACCTTGATTAAGACAACTAATTTGCCTTGTAGGTCTTCAAGACATCAGCTTGAAGCCCCTCAAGTGAAAGATTCCTGCAACGATGATCAACAACAATACCAATTGTTGAAGCCAGTTTCTTAGGGATACCTGCAGCCTGGCAGTTCGTACTCAGAACATGCTCATCTCACAGTTAACTTTATGGAAAATTAAGCCATAAAATTCAATCAAACAAACCTGAAGTTCCTCGAGGGAAAATCATCTACCAGACCTAACTTTCATGTTGTATTTTAGTGTCTGACCATGGACAACAGGGCGAAGAGCTCCAGCAGTTGGTCAGGGGAAAATCTTCGCAGCCAACTCTTGCCTTGCTGCAATTGGATTAAACAAAAAAAGGTCAGCAACCTATTAGCCATACTTGGTATATGAGAGCAAAATTAAAACAAGAAAACCAGAATTATATACCAACTATTCTCCTCTGCTTGCGTGCTGGTTGATTGAACCAGGTCTTCACACAGATATCCATGTGCTTCTTGAAGTGCCCATTAGGGATAACATTGTTATGCTTCATGTCTCAACTACATTGTCCAATAAGTGTTATAATTGGCCGCGACTTAACAAGAGTCGGGTGTATAGTAAAATGCATGGACAAGCCAAGCCTTAAAGAGAATATGAGAAATCAATCAACCACCAACATCAACATATACATTTTTTTTCTGATAAGAAAGGTGTCTAGGCCAGATTGGGCGCACCTATACTAATTCATGTCATATTTGACACCCTCCCACCTGCTACCTGTGGAAGTTGATGAGAGCTTACCAGGAAGTAGCTTTCACCATGCTGCAAACCCTGAACAACAAAACCATTTTCATTAACTGGGAGTGGCACCCCAGAGGAGTGATACAAAACTAAGTCTTCGGGGCCGAACATAGCCTTCATGTCAAGTGGCCCTCTGGGCACCTGTGTTGCTACTCCATTGATAAAAACTGTGATAAACCCTGTAACAGTACGACAATCATACTACTTCAGCAACCTGTGCTGAAACATAACTGACTAGCAAAACAGTATGCAGCTACAGTACTTTGGATGCAATAAGTGAAAAGAAGAATTAATGAGCAGAAGATCAAATACAAAAGTAGAGAAAGAAGCTACAGTGTGAATTACTGGGCGTACAGTAACGAGAAACAAATAGAATAACAGAATTTACCCAGTGAATATAATCTTCCGTGCATGCCTACTGACCTATTATGAATATCACTCCCCCTCAAGTCGGTGCATATGTTGAGTTTGTTAGGTATATACTAACTCAATCCTTGCCTAAATTTGATAAATATGTCTCCAACTTGATCATTCTACTTCACAAATCTCGTAACAATATCTTCTATTAATTCCCATTAATAGTTGAGAATAAAGTATTTATCAAATTCAAACATGTACAAACTAAGCTAAAGTAACAACAACAACAATAATTCTAGCTACTTGTAATTTAAAACAATATTTGCATAAATGATTTTTGGAACCTGAGGAAGAGCAATTCAAGTTAGAATTGTCTGTTGGTGAGCACAAAATTGAGGTGATAGAAGAGTTTTGATCAATTTCCATTGGACCAGAAAAGAGGAAGAGGCCATCATTTGCATTTCCCACAACCCCTCCAAGCGAAGAAGAAACAGATGAGGGGACAAAATTAGTCTGAAACTGAATTGCACCGCTACTACTAGACCTTGCAGATTGTTCTTCATTACTGTTACTGGCAGCACTAAGGCTCGCCTGAATTTGTCGTTGACGACGGCGAGACCTTGACCGCCGATTTTGGAACCAATAGAATACGTTTGCATCTCCAACGGCTCCAAATTGCTCCAGCATTTTCCTGATTCTAACTGTCTCGTCTTTTTGAGGATTTACCATCCCACTATTAAAGATGGATTCAAGTATTACTATTTGTTCCGGCTTTGGGTTCCACCTTGATCTTACTGTTTCATTTCTTTCACAAGACTGATTTGACGAGCTAGAGTCATCATCCATGGCGGAGTGAAAAAGATAAAAAACTCAATTCAAGGGTAAAAATGTAAACAGAAGTGACATAAAAGGGAATTCTTTGGGTATTTAAAGGCCTAAAGAATGAAGGGAATATTACTTGGATAAAATTACTGTCCTGTCCTTTTCAACTCTAGATCTGTTTTCAGTTCAATTGCAAAGGTGTGTATTCGTACATTTTTTCGGCGTCGAGTTTTATTGGAATAAAGAATAGATTTGTCTTGAGATTCGGAATGTTTCCTTCCTAAGGGGGAATGGTTAATAATTAGTTCACTTGAACTACCAAAGTCAAGAATTTTGTATTAATCGTACGTATTTAATACTCCCACCGTCCCACACTCCGCCCTTCCGTCTAATAATCATTCACTATTCATTTTGTATGCTTTTTAAAAAATTATAAATAATGGTGATAATTCAGATAGGAATTTTTTTGCATTTTTAATATTTCAAGTACGAAATTCAAAAAACTAGGATAGTTTTGGGATCAACACTGGGTAAAACTTACCCGCACCAATTATATACACCAAGTCAATACATGCAAGCCATGTGTTCAAATTTATAGTTTATTTTATTTAACTATAATTAATTAACATGTGTTTATTTTATTAAATCACGTAAAATAAAAATTGCACCTGTCGGCACTTACAACACCGGGGACAAGGAATTTGCTTGCGTTACTCCGAGACTCCGACCAAAAGAGTGAAAGCCCTAGTGTTTTGGACCGGGTCGTTCATTCATCTCTTTTATTTCCTTTTAAACTTCTTAGTTACTTCCCTTTTTCTTCTCATTTCTTTTCAATTTACTCAATGTTTTGATTTTACTTTGTTTCTTACAATTTTGTTTTCCCTCCCAAATTCTTCTCCCTAAATGAAATTCTAAACATCTTCTTTTTTTTTTTACAAAAACCCCTTTAATGGTTTCCTGTATTTTTATGTACCACAAGTCAACTCATCCCTTCTGTGTGAATAAACACACACTCACAATTTTCATTCATACTAAATTTCATTGTTTTCTCTCTCTTTTTTTTTTTTTATAGAGATTAAATCTATATGCTATTGGAATAAATAAATTTGCATACTATCAAGTCATTCAAATCATAGTACAAATAAATCTTCTTAGGACTTGGAACGTGAATTTGATATCTGTCTAAGAATAAAATATTGTATCATGTTAGAATAAATAAAAATGATTTATTGTTTTACAGTGAAACTTAATTTTATAAGCTGTAGTCTGTACCGCCATCCCCAATGGACAGCTACACGTGAGGCTACAAGACAATAACAATCAATTGTGCAGCTGAAGCCCATGCAGATTAGTTTAGTGCATATGTAAGCCCTTACATCATAACCTTAACATTAATTAATTTTTAAAGTTTAACTATATTACATTAATTTGTTATTTAAACAAAAAATGTAGATATGTAAAAATTGTACGAAAAATACTATAAATAGTAATATTTTACATATCAATATGATAAAGAAAATATATCGTTAAATGTTAGTCAAAGTTCTTATCGTCCGACTCTAAAAAAGTAAACTATGACAATTGACAACCAGTGACGGATCCAGAAATTTTGTATCATGAATGCTCAACTATTTTTAGCTCGGAAAATGCTACATTTAATGGGTGCTCAATTAATATATTTCAATACATTTCTAAATTTTATACATAAATAAGAATGTTGACACAAAAGGTAGTGGGTGCTTAAGCACCCATAAGTGACTACATAGGTCCGCCACTGTTGACAACTAAAAGTGCATGAAGGAAGTATATAGAAAGACAATTTTACTATATCATATTTGAGTATAATAAATTCAATATTATAGAAAGTCAATTTGACTAATTTGATATTTTGATTTATAAGACACAATTAATATTTTATGATGTATTTTTTTATTATATTAATATGTAAAAAAATACAATTTATAATATTTTTTCATATAGTTTTTGAATATCTAAATTTTTATTTAAAATATTATAATATAACTTTAAGAATTAATAAAATTATCTTTTAAAATGTATAACACGACAATTAAAAATGTACTGCGCGAATATTTACTGCGTTGTAAGGAATATGCCAATGTCTATACTGGACGAAGAGAATACTTATATAAAAGCACCTTTCTTCTTTCTTCATTTGCAACTAAAAATCATTCAACACTAGACATCTTTCAGTTAAGTTCTAACACTAAAAATGGGTTCTGAGTCAAGATTAGAAGAGCTAAACTTTGTTTTGATACCATTACTTGCTGTAAGTCACATCATACCCATGATAGACATTGCCAAATTGTTAGCACAAAGAGGCGTGATTGTCACTTTAGTCATGACGCCTCTCAATGCTATCCGATTTACTGCAGTAATTGATCGCGCCATCGATTCTGGACTCCTCATTCGGGTATTTCATCTCCGGTTTCCAGCCAAGGAAGCCGGATTGCCAGAGGGATGTGAAAGTGTCGATCTTCTACCAGGTCTAGATCATAGAAGAAATTTCTTTTCTGCAATTGATATGCTACAAGAACAAGCTGAAAAATTGCTTCAAGAGATGAAGCCTAAGCCGAGTTGCATTATTTCCGATATGCATATTGCTTGGACAGCTGAGACAGCTGATAAGTTTCAGATTCCGAGAATTATTTTTGATGGAATGAGTTGTTTCAATCAATTGTGTATGCATAATTTGTTTATCATGAAGGATCAAAACAGAATCCCCGAATCAGGGCATTTTGTGATCCCTGATTTGCCTGATAGAATTGAAGTAACTAAAGTACAGCTACCTGGAGCGTTTAATCCCTCGTCAATTCACGTGCAAGATATTAGAGACAAAATACGAGCAGCTGAAATAAGTGCCTATGGGGTTTTAATCAATACTTTCGCGGAGTTGGAAGAAAATTATGTTGATGAATTCAGAAAACTTAAAAATGGTAGAGTTTGGTGTATTGGGCCTTTGTCTCTCTGTAACAATGAGAGTCTAGATAAAGCGCAGAGAGGGAATAAGACGTCATTTGACGAAGAGGACTGTTTGAAGAAATGGCTTGATTCATGGCAGCCTGAGTCTGTTGTGTATGCGTGTTTGGGAAGCCTTAGTCATACCACAGTAGTACAATTTGTGGAGCTGGCTTTAGGCCTGGAAGCATCAGGTTATCCATTTATTTTAGTCGTAAAATCAGGGGAAAGACAAGCACCAATAGAGGATTGGATATCAGAAAGTGGATTTGAAGAAAGAATAAAAGGGAGAGGGCTTTTGATCCGGGGCTGGGCACCACAAGTAGTAATTCTATCGCACCCTGCAATTGGTGGATTCTTGACTCATTGTGGTTGGAATTCGTCCCTGGAGGGGATTAGTGCTGGTGTGCCTATGATCACTTGGCCTTTATTCGCGGAGCAGTTTTTAAATGAGAGATTCTTAGTACATGTCTTGAAGACGGGCGTGAGTGTTGGATCTCAGGAAGTTGTGCATTTCGGTGAGGAAGAGAAACATGAATGCCAAGTGAGCAAAGAAGAAGTGATGAAAGCCATAAAAGAAGTGATGGACAAAGAGAAAGAAGGAAATAATAGGAGAATAAGAGCCAAAGAAGTTGGAGAAATGGCAAAAAAAGCTATAGAAGAAGATGGATCTTCTCATCTCAGTTTGACACTACTAATCAAAGAAGCACAAGAATTCAACTTAACCAATTAGCTTAAAATGACTATGCACAAGTATGCAATGTACTTCTTTGATTTTTATGTTTTTGGTAGCGGAAGGGGAATTGGGGAGGGAAATGCTTGCACTTTTGTTCTATGACTATGAGGTACACGAATAAAACAAGAAACTGTTATAGATTAACTTTGCCAGTTTCAACTTTCAACAATGAGTTATATATAAAGTATAATTAAGTGATTGGTGACTGTATTGCCACATAAAAAGGAACTGTTGTCTCATAATGTGCCTCACCAAAAAAATTAGTAATATTTTTTATCATAGTGTAAGTTATCGAACTTAAAGTTAATCTTACAAAAGTCGATCTTTTATTGGACGATTGAAACTGTGAATGTCAGCTTAGAATTGAATGACAAAATTGATTAGCTATCATGTACACATGAAACAGAGACTATAAGATAGTTAGCTGACTTATCACATGAAATGTCGAGTTGCATATGGTCAGAATTTCTTAATTACTTGAATAATTGCTCAAAGTGCCGTAATGGACTGCTATACTTGAGGCTACAATATTAATTTAATGCAGATGTAAGCCCTTACATCATAACCTTAAAAAGTAGTAACACTACTAATATAATATAAAAGCACACTTAATCTTTCTTCATTTGCAACTATATCATATTAAAGATGGTTACAGAGCAAGAGTTAAACTTTGTTTTGATACCATTACTTGCTGCAAGTCACATCATACCCATGGTGGACATGGCAAAATTGTTAGCACGGAGAGGCGTGACTGTCACTTTAGTCATGACGCCCCTCAATGCTATCCGATTCACTACAGTAATTGATCGTGCCATCGGTTCTGGACTCCTCATTCGGGTACTTGAACTCCAGTTTCCAGCTAAGGAAGCAGGACTGCCCGAGGGATGTGAAAGTGCGGATCTTCTACCAGCTCTAGCCTTTCGAAGAAATTTCTTTGCTGCAATTGATATGCTACAAGACCAAGATGAAAAATTGCTTGAAGAGATGAAGCCTAAGCCAAGTTGAATTATTTGTGATACTCATATTGCTTGGACAGCTGAGACAGCTGATAAGTTTCAGATTCCAAGAATTATTTTTGATGGAATGAGTTGTTTCACTCAATTATGTATGCATAATTTGTACATCATGAAGGATCAAAGTGAAATTCCTGAATCAGGGCCTTTTGTCATCCCTGATTTGCCAGATAGAATTGAGGTAACTAAATGTCAGCTGCCTGGAGCATTCAATCCAGGAACACATTGCATACAAGATATTTGAGACAAAATACGAGCAGCTGAAACAAGAGCCTATGTGGTTGTAATCAATACTTTCGAGGAGTTTGAAAAAAGGTACGTTGATGAATTCCAAAAACTTAAAGATGGAAGAGTTTGGTGTATTGGACCTTTGTGTCTCTGTAACAATGACAATCTAGATAAAGCTCAGAGAGGGAATAAGACGTCATTTGACAAGGAGGACAGTTTAAATAAATGGCTTGATTCTTGGCAGCCTGAGTCTGTTGTGTATGCATGTCTTGGGAGTCTCGGTCGTATTACAATTGTACAATTTGTGGAGCTAGCTTTAGGCCTGGAAGAATCAGGTTGTCCATTCATTTTAGTCATAAAAGCAGGGGAAGGACAAGCACCAATAGAGGACTGGATATCGAAAAATAGATTTGAGACAAGAACAAAAGAAAGAGGGCATTTGATCTGTGGCTGGGCACCACAAGTATTGATCCTATCACACCCTGCAATTGGAGGGTTCTTGACTCATTGTGGTTGGAATTCGACCCTTGAGGGGATCGCTGCTAGTGTGCCTATGATCACTTGGCCTTTATTTTCCGAGCAGTTTCTGAACGAGAGATTCTTAGTACATGTCTTAAAAATAGGACTGAGTGTTGGATCTCAAGGAGTTATGCATTTGGGAGAGGAAAAGAAGCCTGAAGTCCAAGTGAACAAAGAAGAAGTGACTAAAACCATTAAAAAGGTGATGGACAAAGAGAAAGAAGGAAATGATAGGAGAAAAAGAGCGAAAGAAGTTGGACGAATTGCAAAAAATGCAATAGAAAATGATGGATCTTCTCATCTTAGTTTAACACTTTTAATCAAAGAAATACAAGAATTCCAACTCAACAAATCTTAAAATGAAAATGCACAAGTAGTATGGAATGTACTTCTTTGAGAATTATAAAGTGTTATCAGATAGGGTTTAATGTAGTAATTTAACAAATCAGTTTATGTTGTTTATGTTAACTCCTGTATTCAGATTAGCAAACCAGAAATAATAAAAGATGAAAAGAAAAACACAAAGAACTATCCGAGTCCACAAAACCAACTGTGTGTCCTTAAGAAATTTAATCCCCTCAAGTACCCGAGGTTGCAGATTAATTCCTCCCAAGATAAAACGGATTAGCCATTAAAGAAGTAGCGGTACCTCAAACTTCGATAATTTCAACGAACTCAAAATGACAGCAACGAATCACACACACAGACACGATCGATCGATTTTGTTTTGTAAGAAATGTATGCAAAAGAAGGGAAGAATTTGATACAAAAAAATGAGAGAAAACTTCTCTATTTATAGCCAACAAAGGGTAAAGGTCACAACCCTTTGGAAAGAAGACAACCTTTCAGAAATGTCACAACACTTTGGAAAA
>NW_006239017.1:560598-666642 GCF_000226075.1 Solanum tuberosum
GTATTCAGATTAGCAAATCAGAAATAATAAAAGATGAAAAGAAAAACACAAAGAACTATCTGAGTCCACATAACCCATTGTATGTCCTTAAGAAATTTAATCCCCTCAAGTACCCGAGGTTGCAGATTAATTCCTCTCAAGATAAAACGGATTAACCATTAAAGAAGTAGTGGTGCCTCAAACTTCGATAATTTCAACGAACTCAAAATGACAACAACGAATCACACACAGACACGATCGATCGATTTTGTTTTGTAAGAAATGTATGCAAAAGAAGGGAAGAATTCGATTCAGAAAAATGAGAGAAAACCTCTCTATTTATAGCCAACAAAGGGTAAAGGTCACAACCCTTTGGAAAGAGACAACCTTTCAGAAAGGTCATAACACTTTGGAAAAGGCACAACCTTTCAAACGATCGCAATCCTTAAGAAAGGACACAACCTTTTATAAAGGTCACAACCCTTCGGCATAGTCACAACTCTTCAGGAGAGTCACAATCCTTTATTTCCTGTTCACACCTTTAAAATCCAGTAATCCCTCACATGAATAGGGAACGACAATTGTTAAAACATATGCATGAAAAACTGTGTGATTCGTAATTAAGGATTGATTGCCTCTGGATAAGTGGGTTTCCCTTTGAACTTTCCATAGTGAACATATATCAGATATACTCGGTCAATCGGTAGATTTGATATCTTTGAATCGTAGAGCTTTGGTGTATACCTAGACAACATAAGTCACGCAATCAACCCTTGAACTATTTTTGGTTCTCATTGTTTTGTTCGTTTCAGCCATGAACACGTCTTGGTTTATAAGTGCGTAGAGAACTGGCCTTACCAGATTCTCTTTTAAAGCGGCTTACACTTCACACTTACATAGGTGATTTCTAAATGTGTTATCTAGTAGATACACCATTTGATATACCCTGTATCAAACTTAGAAATCATTAAAAAGTCCTAATGCATTTATCCTTGCTACTGAACATTGTCTTATCATGAGAATGGACCATAAAAAATATTTTGACAATGTTGAACCGTCATCAATGACTTTGTTTGATCTCCTTGAACCTAGATCTTGGGATCTCTAGTCTTCTAGGTAGAGTTACTACCACAATGACTTGTTCTCGGCCATAGTCCCATTCCCTTTGATAATCTATCAACTCCCTCTCTAGTTAGGCCTTTTATAAGTTGATCTAACACATTATCCTTTGACTTTACATAGTCAATTATGATAATTCCACTAGAGAGTAGTTTTCTAACGATATTATGTCTACGTCATATATGACGAGACTTTCCGTTATACATCATGCTCCATGCTTTACCTATTGCAAATTAACTCTCACATTGTATGCATATTGGATCTAAAAGGTTTGGGCCAAAAATCTTTCAAGAAAATTTTGGAGTCATTCAACTTCTTTACCGGCCTTATCTAGAGTGATAAACTCAGATTTCATAGTAGAGCGAGCGATACATCTCTATTTGGAAGATTTCCAAGAGACTGCTCCTCCACCTGTTGACACCGAATTTTGACCTTCCACAATATAAATTAATCATTTTGAGCTTCTTCAATTTCAAATGATTTTTTTTTTTAAAAAAAAAAAATTAGTTTTATAAAATTTCCAAAAAATAATAATATAGTTTGCAAGATTTTTGAATAGTTTTGTCACTTTTCATAATTTTTAAATGATATATGTGTTTTACAGAATTATGTATCTAATTAGTATATTTTATGATTATTCGAAATTCGTCTCAAAAAAAGATTTTTATATTTTAAATATTAGGGATGGTTATAATTTTGAATTAATGAGTTTTATGAAATTCAAAATACCTTCGAGTTATTTTAAAGTAATTTTATCATTTTTAATAATAAATATGTATATTTTTGCAATCACTTTATTTTATAAATATTTGAAAAATCATCACAAAAGATTTTATATCTTAGTTAAATATTTTATTAATTTACTTTAAGTATAGTTATAATTTCGAGTTAATTAGTTTTGTAATTGAATTAGTTAGTTTATAATTAAGTTAATTATTTTTATTTTCGTTGAGATTAAGAAGTTCATTAATTAATTTGTATTAACTCGTCTTGTTTAAATTTCAGCCAAATTCACCAATTAAATTCTATTCGGCAATAATTGAAATCCATTTGACTATTATTTAATAACAATTTTAGTGAATTGCTTACCCAATTCAATAGGCCAATTTTGGGCCATTTCCAATCCCATTTTCCCAGCCCAACAATACACAGCAATACCATACAACAACAACATTACAGCCCACCACCTCAGCCCAACAACACAAAGACCCAACAATACATAGAGCAATACAACGCAGCAAACGACCACACTTCTCGTCTTCTTCACGCGACAACAGCGAAGAACGCTACAAACCCAGAAAACGCGCACAACAGTATGCTCGTCCAACTACCCTGCAAAACCCATAACCTAGTGGTCTAGATGGTCACTTCGTCACCCTGCTTTCCCCCTTTTCAGGGATTTTCGAATCCTTTCCACTGTTATCTTGAAAAGAGGCAGAGAAGTCCGAATTTAAAATTGAAAAATTCACCCGATTTCCCCCGATTTTCCAGTTATATAATCATCTCTTTTGATCACTGTTTGGGGGGGCAAAAAAAAAAGAATTCTTTGAACGATAAATTTTACACTTGGGAAATTTCAGACGTCTAAAGTTTCGAGAAGGTCTTTTGTTCGAAGTTGGTTTGAATTTCTTGGTTTACTGCCCCAGATTAAAGTCGTGTGAGAAGTCGCTCTCTTCTAAGCTCGTTCGTCCCAGCTCGCTGCTCCAAAAAAGGTAACTTCGCCTCCTCTTATGTTCTGTTTTCGATATGGTGTGCTATGTGTTCGATACTTGGTATGGAGTGTGTTATTAAGAACGTTCGGTTCCTACGCTTTTAAGTCTTTTCTTTAGTACCATTTTCCTGTGAGTTTTTTGAGCAGTAAACATGATTCAAGCATCGATGAAGTCACTTTAGTGTTGTATGTTAGTCCTTAGACTTGTTGGCTCGATTTTGTATCTATAAAGCCAGCTGAACTTGTTTAGTTTGCTCGAGATGATCCACTGTTCGATTGGTTTCAACTTTGAGTGTGCTAAATGTATAAGTTCTATTTCTTCACTGCTTAATCGTAGCCTTGGTTGTCCCCTTTGTCGCTTTTTATTCATTATAATAAACTCTTATCAATATTTGCTCAATCTCATGCTATTTAAATCCAATTGCTGCTTTTACATACTAGAATGTTGTCCATGTCTTGCTATTGTTTTGTTCTTTTTTGGCTTCAAGGCGTAGTATTATTATAACCTGCTTGTTTCCACGATCCACAGCCTCGATGCTAAAGTCTCTAATCCTTTTCGTGAAAACTTTGTTTCCTAACCGTGTAGCAAGCATCTACATTCAATTCAATCATGTTAAAAGTCTACTTTCATGATAAATCTTGACTATCTGTTTGATGTGGTTAAAAGGGCTCAATAGTTGAAGTGTAAGATTTTACCACCTTGTTTTTCTCTGTTAAGTAGTGTACTTCCAGATTTTGCTAGTTTTATTATTGTGCAAGAGTAGATGATTACTAGCCTTTAAAGTTATCCAACTTCAATTCTGTAGCATTGATCATGTTTAGTGAGTGCCCCAAATTTGTTGGTTTGTTTATTAACGTTCAATGTAGTCTTGATATGTTGCTAATAATCAATAAATAAATAGGCTCTCAAGTTCAAATTAGATTAGTCGTTGTTGCTTCCCTTAATGTGTTCTATACCCTCTCATGTGTCCTTTAAGGTAGTTGTCATATACTTTTGTTCCCTGTTTTGGAATGCCACCTAATGCCATGAGCTTTTAAAACGTGTAGTTGGTTTAGTTTTGAGGTGAGTTGGATTATTTTTATTTATTTTGCCCATTAACTTAGAAATGTTCCTTATAGATGTTAAGTTCTTAAAGTTTAATAGTAGGAGTTATATCTAGATGTGTTCAAAATGATAGTTTTCCACCATAGCTTTCATGCCTTTGTGCAATTTTGTCTAGCAATCAATCCATTTAGTTCACTGTTGACTTTTATGTACATCATTTAGTTAATATTATATTATATATTCATCTAGTTAAGAAGCTTTCTATATGGCCTAATTTTACTTTAATAAATTTAGGATTAGTATAGTTCTTTATCTTTAGATGTATGTTGAATATGTAATCTCTATCAGTTGATGTTCAAGTTCATTGTGATGCTTTATTGATTTTGTTTTATTTTATTTTATTTTCTCTCTGATCATTTGAAAAATATTGCATTAGTATATAGTGGACATTTGAGGAGGACTATTTTGTCAACAATATTAATGCTCTTATTCATTCTGTTAAACCTTGTTGCTACCTTTCTTTAGGCCTTGCTCCTTATTAAGATAGTGTTGTAGGTTCAATTCTTAAAATTGGTCTATCCATGTTGGTTAGTCTATTTTACATTAATTAGATTAAGCATGAATTTTGGCATAGCAATAGATTCAAAATGAGTTGATGAAGCTTGGCATGTGGCTTTGATTGGGCACCACCATGTGACTTAGTTTTATTAAAGGATGTGTTGTGCGAATACTCGTTTTCGATAAATGTAGTAAATTTCTTTAAATTAGTTTGCTTGTTTAGTCAAATGATATCATGTTTTGTCTTGTATCTTAGATATTTACCTTCTTACATCCCATTGATTGCACATTTAATTATTGTTTATGACAATTCTAATTTCTTATCATCCTTTTTATTGCATGTGAAATATGTCCGAGCCCTCATGGGCTTCCACCCTCTCGTTGCATTCAATGATTGGGCCATAGGGGCCCGATTTTTCTTTTCTTTAAGTTAACCGGGTCATCTGAATAGGGCTGTACAGGGCTGGAAATTGAAAACAAGTTTCAGAAAGCTGAAAAAAGGCTGAGAAACGAGCTGTCTACAGCAGTATACACTCATTATACAGCGAATTACAGGTCAAAAATGCGAAAACACAGGGAGAAGGCGAAACACAGGTGTTCGGAAGTGAGAAATACATGAAAAGAGCTAATATATATGCTCATATACACTGATATACATCCAGTGTATACGCAAAACGGGAATGAGATTGAAGCTTAAAAATATAGCGAAATTGGCCCAAGAAGGGGCCCAATTTCATTATCTCGTTTACTCTTCTAATTATTTGATTATGTGTTAACTAATCTTATTTAACTCTAACTTTAATTAACTTAGTTGAGATCCCTAAAAGACGAACTATTTCTTTGTGTTGTTTTGTTTCTAACAAATCTCACTTGATCAACTCTTGTATTTTTATTTATAATCTTTAGTCAAAACTTTTTTTTATTTATTTTTATTTTTATTAGTTTAAAATAGTTTTTCATAAACCAAAAAATGACTCAAATAAAAACCAACTAATTTAGTTTCGTTAAAATTCTAATTACTTGTCTCTAATTCAAATATTTCAATTAAGGTCCCATTTTCTTAAAAAATAAAAATTGCTCTTTGTTTAACTACTTTCTCAAAGTTAATCTAGCAGTGTAAATTATTATTATATATACTTACTTAGTCATTTCTCAAAAATGTTAGTCAAAACGTTTATTTTTCAATTAATTTAAAATGATTTTCACGCTTTAATTATTAAATTGGCTTAAATTATTATTTTAAAATGAATTAAATAAATTCTAATTAGTCTAGTTTATTTAATATTCTAATCACTTGCAATCTAATTCAAATGTTTCTTTTTTTGGATCCCTTCCTCTAAAAAATAAAATGAAATAATGCGTCATTTATTTAATTATTTTCTCAAAGTTAATCAAATATTATAAGTTATTAGTTTTTATATTGAATCGTTATTTTTCTAAAAGTAGTCAAATATATTTTAGTCAAGTCGCAGGTCAATCGCGTGTTAGCGGGCACTTCGAATGCTTAAACCCTTCTCGAAGTGTAAATTGAACCCCGAACCCTCCTTTGATATTTTCAAATGATTTTTTCTGTTTAAATCTTTGAAAATTATAAGTTTTCTTAATTTCTTTAAAAAATTAAGTGGCGACTCTATTCTAAGTATTTTCCTCAAATCGTTTTATACTTAGAACATTTCAAAAGGTGATTTTTCTTAATACAGTAAAATTACGGCACAACACCACGAAGAGTAAATACATATCCACTCGTGGATTTTACTTCATTTGACCCGGTGATTCAATTTGCATCACTATATTATATTCTTCCAATACTGTTGAATATTAGTTATAATGCAAAGCAATAGTTTTTTAAGTATGTTTTAAATACTCCAAAACTCTTTTCATTGTCATCCAATGAGTTTGATTGAGATTACTCGTGAACCGACTTAGTTTATTAATAGCATATGCTATATCTGATCGCGTACACTTCATGATATATATATCATACTTCTCATTACTCTAGCACAATCCAATTGTGAGTCACTTTTGCCTTCATTCTTTTGAAGTACAAATCTCACATTTATTGGAGTCTTGACACTATTGAAATCCAAATGCATGAATATTTTCAATCACATCAGTAATTTCAATGTCTTTCATATCGAAGTTTCTTTCTAGCATATGCTTAGTAGCATTTATGTCAGAAATGTCTCTTTTGATGGTCAACATGTCATCAACATAAAAACAAACAATGACCTTGTGATTTGAAGTGTCTTTAATGTAAAAATATTTATCACATTCATTAATCTTGAATTCATTTGCCAACATAGTTTGGTCAAACTTCGCCTATCATTATTTGAGCGCTTGTTTTTAGTCCACAGAGTGACTTAACAAGTTTACATACTTACTTTTCTTTACCAGAACCACAAAGCCCTTGGGTTGTTCCATGTAAATTTCTTCCTCCAATTTTCCATTTAAAAAAAATATTTTCACATCCATTTTGACAAATTTGAAGGTCATATTTCGCGACTAGCGCAATTAACATCTAAATTGATGTAATCCTAGTTAGTTCTGTCAAACAAGGCTTTCTTATTGTCTAAAGCCTATGACAACAAGTCTGTCTTTGTATTTGTCAATAGTTTCATCAACTTTCTTTTCCTTTTGTTGATCCACTTTGAACCAAAAAATTTATTTCCTAGAGGAAGATCAACCAACTCTCAAGTATGGTTGCTCAAGATTGAATCTATCTTACTATTGACAGCCTTTTCTCAAAGAGAATGAGTCCACAAATGACATAACTTTTAGAATATATGAAACTCATTTTCAAGAAGAAATGCTACAAAATCAAACTCGTAGGAAATAATTTGTCCATTGACATTTACTACGCCTCTAAATCTCTTTATTAATTACATTTTCATTTGGTTCTTTCCAAAGTCGTTTCGACCCTTCACTTGACTATCCTACGGTTCGGACTTATGAACCATAAATCGACATGCTTTACTATTTGTAACGTATCCAATGAACATACAATCCAATGTCTTAGGTCCTATTTTAACCCGTTTGGAAATAGTTCCCTCATTTCCATTTCTCATATGAAATAGACGGTATTGAAAATTGTTTGATCACTCTCTTTCAATAGTTATTGCTTGTATAAACTTTAAGGGACGACAAACAATTCTCTATCAGGATACAACAAAGCCTGAACAAACACAACTTTCTGTTGCTCCCTTTCTTAAAAACAATTTTTTTTGTTACTCTCTTTACTAACAAACAAAACTTTTTGTTTCTCTCTTTCTGAACAAACAATTTTTTTGTTGTTCTCGTTTGCTCTAATGATACGCACCCCCCCCCCCCACAAATTTTGTGGTAAAACCTGAACTTATAAATAGGATATTTCAACATTTCCTTCAAAAGTTTGGTTTTTTCCTGTCAACAATTTCATTAGATTGAGGTGAGAATGTGTTAGTAATTTGATGGATGATTCCATTTTCCAAATATATTTCTGCAAAAAAAGATTCATTTTCTCCATATCTACCACTTCTAATCATGATAATCTTTTTATCCAACTGATTTTCAACTTTAGTTTTATATTGCCAATATGTTTCTATTTCTTCATCCTTACCATTCAACAAATAAACATAACAATATCTAGTACAATTGTCAATAAAATTTATGAAACACTTTTTCCCACCACGAGATGGTGTTGACTTCATATCACAAATTTCAGTGTAAATCAATTCTAAGGTATTAAACTTCCTTTCAACAACACATACTTGACATTTTGATTTATTGCACTAGAAGTTAGGCAAAACTTCTAAGTTGATTAGTTTTTGCAAGGTTTTGCAATTGACATGTCTCAAACATTTATGTCACAAACAATTTGTTTCAAGCAAGTAAGAACAAACAGAAATACTAAGTTTGAAAAGACCTTCTGTGAGGTAACCTTTTCCCACAAATATTTTGTTCTTTACTTTTTATAACTTTCTCAAATACAGACATTGTTTTAGAGTCAACACCTTGTTATATGTCCTTTTCAGAAGGACATTTCCATAATATTCAATTTGTTATAGAATTACCCATGATCATAGTCTCATCGGTCCAATAAGTGCAATATGACCCAAAACGTTTGTTTTACAACACAAACATAACAGATCACTTTTCACCAATGTTCATGTCTATACAATTTTTTATTTATTTTAATAGACATATCTTTTCATGAATAATCACAATATTTTAAGTGAAACTTTTCATCAAAGAATACAATTCTTTTGAACGAGTAATATAATTTTATGGTTTTATACTAGTCATATCATATACTAGTAAAGAGAAACTCAACGTCCACAATATCAAATATACTCCAAGAATTTTGTGGGTCTAATGTAATACAAGAATGTCATTAAATTTCATATCTTGTTCTTTCAAATTTAAATTAGATAGTTAGTCTAATTTTGTCTTTATCACAAGTAAAGAACCCCCACATTTTAAATATGTTCTCAAAAATATTTTTCAAGTATTTGAAATTATTTTCCACATATTTTTATCATATGGTAAAATAATTCTCTTTTGCTTCTTTTTCTTTCCCCAATAAAAAGAACACAGAAAATATAAGTAATTTCCTTACCACAGAAAATACCAACATTAAATTTCTTAAGCTTATTAACTCTTGTATTCAGATTAACAAATAAGAAATAATAAAAGATGAAAAGAAAAACATAAAGAACTATCCGAGTCCAACAAAACCCACTGTGTGTCCTTAAGAAATTTAATCCCATCAAATACCCGAGGTTGCAGATTAATTCCTCCCAAGATAAACAGATTAACCATTTAAAGAAGTAGCGGTACCTCAAAATTCGATAATTTCAACGAACTCAAAATGACAACAACGAATTACACACACAGACACGATCAATCGATTTGTTTTGTAAGAAATGTATGCAAAAGAAGGGAAGAATTCGATGTTGAAAAATGAGAGAAAACCTCTCTATTTATAGCCAACAAAGGGTAAAGGTCACAACCCTTTAGAAAGAAGACAACCTTTCAGAAAGGTCACAACACTTTGGAAAAGACACAACCTTTCAAACGATCACAACCCTTTAGAAAGGACACAACCTTTAATAAATGTCACAACCCTTCGGCATAGCCACAACTCTTCAGGAGAGTCACAACCCTTCATTTCTTGTTCACACCTTTAAAATCAACAGTTTAACAATTAGTTTGAGCCCACAAGTTATTTGTGTGGTCTTAAGGAATTATAACCGCGGCCATACAAATCACAGAACTCCAACGAACTCAAATGGCATAGCAATGAATATAAGCACAAAAAATTCTCCTCTTCATTACAGATGAGGGAGAAACTATTTTTTTTCTAATTTATTTTTTTCCTTCATTACCATGACTCAATAATTGATCTGATGCATAATGTAGACAAAATTGATTAGCTGTCATAGTAAATACACATAAAAAGGAAAGGACACGCTTTGATATAGCAAGTCCCCTTCTAAAATGAAATGTACTGCCTGGCATGGTGGCAATTATTGGATTTTTCTCACCTCTACACATGTGACACAAAATTCTGACTGTTATTGGTCCCCGTCTTTTTCTTATTTTTCATTTTGCTCCTTTCTTACCTAACTTTATCATCATATAAATGACAATATGAAATAATAACCAATTTTTTATCATGTCATGAGCGTCTAAATGACATAATAACCTTAATTAACTCTTCACAAATATGTGGTGAAGAGTTTTCTGACGTGTAGAATTTGCACTTAAATATAACTGCTGGAGTTTGATGGAAATCAAAAGTGCTCATTTTCTGAAAAAACGTGAAGGAGCAAAACTACTCAACAAACTATAGCTTTTTCAGTTCTTACTGAGTAAAGATGACAACGGTGCCAGCATTGGCAGAGCTAAACTTCGTTGTGATTCCTTTACTTTCTACAAGTCACCTTATACCGCTGGCGGACATGGCCAAATTGTTAGCGCAGCAAGGAGTGACAGTCACGTTAGTCACGACAGCTCTAAATGCCGCCAGATTCACTGCAGCAATTGATCGTGCCATTCGTTCTGGACTCGTCATTCGGGTAGTGGAGCTCCAGTTTAAAGGTAAGGAAGCAGGACTTCCAGAGGGGTGTGAAAACCATAATGATGTGCCTGGTCTGAACTATCGAAGACAGTTCTTTGCTGCAATTGATATGCTCCAAGAACAGACTGAGAAATTACTTGAAGATATGAAGCCTAAACCGAGTTGCATTATTTCTGATGCGTATGTTGCTTGGACAGCTGATAAGTTTCAGATTCCAAGAATTGTTTTTGATGGAATGAGTTGCTTCAACCAAATGTGTAAGCATAATATGTACATCTTGAAGGATCGAAACAAAATTTCTGAATCAGGGACTTTTGTCATACCTGATTTGCCAGATAGAATTGAAGTCACTAAAGCTCAGCTGCCTGCCCATTTCAATCCAGCAGGAGCAGTTTTCATACAAGATATTCGTGACAAAATAAGAGCAGCTGAAAAAAGAGCATATGGGGTTGTGATCAATACTTTCGAGGAGTTGGAACAAAGGTATGTAGACAAATTCCGAAGACTTAAACATGGTAGAGTTTGGTGCATTGGACCTTAATCTCTTTGTAACAATGACAATCTTGATAAAGTTCAGAGAGGGAATAAGGGATCATTTGACAAAGAGGACATTTTGAAGAAATGGCTTGATTCTTGGGAGCCAGAGACTGTTGTGTATGCATGTTTTGGGAGCCTTGGTCGTATTACAGTAGTACAATTTGTGGAGCTTGCTTTAGGCCTGGAAGCATCAGGTTATCCATTCATTTTAGTCATAAAAACAGGGGAAGGACAAGCACCAATAGAGGAGTGGATATCGAAAAATGGATTTGAGGAAAGAACAAAAGAAAGAGGGCTTTTGATACGCGGATGGTCACCACAAGTAGTAATTCTATTACACCCTGCAGTTGGTGGGTTCTTGACTCATTGTGGTTGGAATTCAACTGTTGAAGGGATTAGTGCTGGTGTACCTTTGATCACATGGCCTTTATTCGCCGAGCAGTTTCTTAATGAGAAGTTATTAGAACATGTATTGAATATAGCTGTGGGTGTTGGATCTCAGGCAATTGTGCATTTGGGGGAAGAAGAGAAGTTTGGATCCCAAGTGAGCAACAAAGCAGTGACGGATGCCATTAAAAAGGTGATGGACAAGGAGAAAGAAGGAAACAAGATTAGAAAAAGAGCTAGGGAGCTTGGAGAAATGGCAAAAAGAGCTGTAGAAGATGGTGAATCTTCTCACCTCAATGTCATTCTTTTAATCAAGGAAATACAAGAATTCCAACTGAACCAATCTGCTAAAAATGCACTTGTTGATTAGAAAATGTTACGATTGTTATTTCTGTTTCATGTTTGTGTTTCGTACGAAGGAAGTCATTTATTTCCTATGTGTTATGTTGTTTGGTTGGTGAATGAAAAATATTTTTAAGACACAATATTGACTGCATTTGCAATTATATTCCTACACAGCAATGAAATTGCTGTATGAACAAGAAAGCGCTCCCCCTTCATCTTTTCCTCTCTTGCTAATTTATAGTAACCATGTTAATCTATTCTATGTCACTCCAATTTGTTTGATGTTCCCAGAGGATTTTATTTTCTCTCTTTTGTCAGGAAAATGATATTACATCAGGCAACATGGCTTCACATATTAGATGCTCATCTCTCTAATTTAAAATTCAAATTGTCATTCTTTATAACAATATTTCATTATAATAGTCGAGTTGTTTTTGGAACCAACTTTTCATCTTATGTTCTATTACATATTCTCTATAACAATATTTTGGTATAGCAATCAAACTTTTTTTTGGGACAAGCGACGATGTTACAGAGAAATTTGATCGTATGTATTGCACCATATGATCATTTAAAAGCAGCCCACGTAGAGTGGCTAGTTTTATTCTATACATACTCCATATTGTACTTCCATTAATTAACTAAACATATCACATATTCATAGAACACAACAAACGAAACACCTCTTTCACCTTCCCTACTAGTAGTATTTTCTGTTGTGAAACTTAAGGATAACTAGGCTTCTCCAGATCCTCAAGATCGCGAAAAAATGTCTTTTGTTCCAACACAGAATCTACAGTGGAGAATTGAGAACCATATTCACCGTATTTTATAATGTGATCAGTAGCTGGCCCAAATACCCCGGTTTGGGGATGAGGAGTCCAGTACTTGTACTTGTCTGATTCTACCTCGATTATTTCATCAGGTACCCACGATGACACATATTCCTCTGGATTCTTGTCATACACTGACGTGTGCACCACCCTCCTGCACATCACTTAATTAGATTTAAAAAAAAAAACAAATTGAAAGTAATTAACTCGAACTGATCGAGGGCGGAGCTAGAGAGAAAGTTACAGGTTCAGCTAGAACTCAGTAACTTTAGTCAAAATTTTATATTTGTGTTAAGAAATTCACTTAATCCAAAATACTGCAAATTGATGTTTATAATAATTCAGAATTCATAAATTCAAAATTCTGGCTCCGCAAAGTTCAGAGCGTACCTGCCAGAGATCTGGGCAGTAGATGATGAGTTGGCAGAATTTCGAGAAGTTGAATAAGCTATCTGGTTCAGAAATCGTTTCCCCAAGCTTACCAGTCCACGCTTCTGTAAATTAGTGGCCATGCAAATGCAATTCTGAAAAAGAAGATATTTAAGGATGGCTCTTAAACAGTAATTATAAGCTAATAATAATTATAAGAAGAGCAAAGTATACGTTATGCCGATCTGTTTCTCTTATTTATAATAAAAATGAAAACACCAGAGAGAGAGAATGGAATCTCTGTCTGCGTCTTCATATCTCACTGGACAAAATGAAAAAGGAAAAAGTTACTCAAGTGGGTGACCGTGTTAATTTAGCATGATTTAAATAGTATAATACTATTAAATCTAGATAAAAATACATAACTTAATTAAATCGAGATAATATTTTTGTTGGATTTTTAAAAGTGTGACTGCGAAATGAAATGTTTTTTTTTTCTTTTTAAAAGACACGAAGATAAAGATGTAATTTGAATAGCACCTTTTGATATTGAATGAGTTGTGATTTTTCTGATAAATTATGAAATTTTTCTAAAGGTTGCTATTTTTTCGATAAGCCACAATAAACACATGGTCATACTAGTCTTTGTTGACTATAAATAAAGTGGTTTTTTCTAATTTTTTATATACAAAGTTTCTCTGATATTCTTCTTCTTGCACTTTTTAAAAAATTAATGTTGTGTGAATTATTGTTGTTGTCGAGTGATTCATACGTTGTTCACTAGAGTTTGTGGTATGGCTAGACTGGTGAGCAAATTATTTTATCTTAGAAATATATACTTTATTATCTCGAATACATGGAGGAAAATAGTATCCTTAAAGACACATTGTAAATTCAACAGGGCTCAACGTTTATCCAATTCAATTTATTTTGATTACTATCTTTTTGTTTTTTGAAATACAAATTGAATAACAATTTATATATATAACTCATGTCAAACATTTATTAGTTTGATATATATGATAAAACGACAAGTTTCTAGGTTGGTAATTAACTTTTCAAAAAAAGGTATATATATAACATCTTAGACAAATCTCCAATTGAAAATATATATATAAAAAAATACTATAAAAACATAACATAAATTCAAATAGTGCACATATTTTTGTATGCGTCCAATAACATTTGAGGTTTGGAGTGTGGCAAAAGAGGGCTAATTTTTTTTCCATCACGCATTCTCTTAATTGGTCCATTTTCACTAAGTTAGGCATTCCGTTAGTTTAACGCAATATCCATGCTTAATCATTTTAATTAAAATCGTACAACAACGTCACATAGAATTAAATCTACAATAGGGATTGCCATGATGTAGAAATAAAATATTAATATTATTATTTTAGAAATAGTTTATTATTAATGTTAATTACTCATGGAAATTCAAGGTTCCGTTAACGTCTCCTCCTCTTATTTTACGTGCGACTTAAATTGTTTCAAAATAAATTGGTGAAGCATAAGTCAATATTCATAGTTATAGGGGTGAAGCATTATATTTTTGAGACGGATGAAGAAGTATTTATAACACCAACATGTTTTGTGATTTGTGTTATTATGTTTATTTCCTTTATTTTGATTTTTTAAAAGTAGTTATTTCAAATTATTTATCATTAATATAAATGAGTTGTAATTTGACCGAATTGTCCTTAATTCCGTATATTAAACATTTTAAATTGGTACGTTTGTTTGGTGTAATCTTAATATTCAAAAGTTTAAAATTCTTTTTTAGTAGCTAGGTTCTTCCAAATCCATGGGAAACTCTGGTGTGTAGCAATTAATTTCCACTCTTCTACAAACAACCGTTAAATTTGATTTTTAGAAATTAAACCATAAAAGGAATAATTAAAAAATGAAATCATTGAGAGCTTATCATAACTCCATCCAAACAAATTTAGGTGACGATTGCGTTTTAGTTGTCCATCTCACTGTAAATAATTGTCTTAAATTATTTACTAAATTACAAAATTAAGATAAAATTAATTTTAAAAATTTTCATCTTACCCTTACAATTGATTCTCTTTTTTGAAAGTATAAACAAGTTTTTAAAATTTTATTAGCAAAATTTTCTTCTTATTTATGATTTTTTAAGTGATGTGTAAAGGAAAAAATAAACAATTACTATGGGACGGAGGGGTATTTCCCTAATAGGCAAAGAGAGAATAAAACCATTGTTCGGTTATTGCAGTAGCAGACAAAAGAGATATTGATTTGTATTGAAAATCATATAAAGATGATAAAAAAAAAACAGTAATTTAAAAGATCAAATCTATAACTGTTGGATTTAAATGATTACTTGCGGGTTAAACCCAAAATATTTATTTTAGTTTTGGAAGTATAACATTAGAAAGAACAAATTGATCATATTGTAATTATTTTGAATTAATATTAATTAAGTTAAATAAATATTACAAAGAAGGTGAGCATAGTATTGAAAATCACCAAATGTTATGAAACTAACTTATAGAAAGGTCTCTATAATTATTCAAAAATAAAATAAAATAGTTAAAGAGTTTCAAATATTGAAATTAAAATATTAAAATATAATAATAAACTGATAATTCTTGAGCAAACTTGTACTCAAACCTCTGCTTGCTCCTGCTTCTACATGTTCAGTTGTATAAAATGTCAATAAATAAAAAGTTTTAGTAATCAAAAGTTACACTTCTATTTATTTTATTATATTATATCTTTAGCAATATTTAGTACTAATATTCTTTTCGCATGAATATAAGTGCTGTCATTACTCGTGGCTGGCTAAAACTTATTCACGTTTTTAATTAAGATGCACATTTATCTTAATTTACTTTATTTTGCATATAAAGTAAAGTACTAAATACTAGAAAATAATAATAAGAGATATAATCCAATCTTAATTATTCTTTTTAGTGAATACATGTTGCTTTGTTTGAGTACATGATTTTAGAAAGATACTAAAGTGGAGTCAAACTCCACATGCATTTTTGGTAGATTTTATTTATATATATAATGAAAAGATAAAATCTCATTCGAAAAAGAGAAAATTAAAGTCATTTTGTTCTGCTAAATTAATTTCTGGTGATTACTAATCAAATAGTGATTAAGTATTGTAGATCTATTCTGAAGCTTAATTAATTGCATCTCATAATTAATTGATTTACTTAAGTGGATTAGAGAGCAAAATAACTTCCCGTTTTCTCCTAAGCTTAAGCTTTTGGTTTTGGAGATGAGAAAAGAAAAAATTCTTGCCAATAATAGTACCTACAACAAGTCAATAATTAGTATCCGGCTCCTCTCTATTTCTCTTCTCTCCATTTTTCTCAAGTTCTAGCTTAGAGTGGAGACACATGTCATAGTTTAGAATTAATGATTGAGATCTAATTGATTAAAACAAAGTTCTAACCATAGTTATTTACTTCCATATATTTAAATGTTTTTGCAATCCATTATATTTTCCCTAAATATATTAAACTTATTAAATACTTTTAGTACTTTTTTGAAAAAAATTATAATACAGTTAAATATTTTTATTATTCTAATAGAGTTTTAGGAGCTACAGTGTCTATAGAGCAATATGGACTCCATTTAGGGAGTAAGAAAGAATTTAAAGTTGTTTGACAAGATTTATTTTACTTCTACAATTATAATAAAAAAAAATGTTAGGTCACAATTTTTTATTTGGCAAATATTATTTGTGAAATAGCAAACGTTAGGTAAAAAAGTAAAAAATCAGCAAAAAATTACTTAAGTAATTAAGAAAAGAAATTATTTTAAATACATTTAGGAAAAATATAATGTAAATCTAAAATTATTGGATTGCAAAAATATTTAAGAAGCAAATATATGGAAGTAAATAACTATGGTTAGGATTTTGTTTTAATCAATTAGATCTCAACCATTAATTCTAAACTATGACATGTGTCTCCAATCCAAGCTAGAACTTGGGGAAAATGGAGAGGAGCCGAATCTCAATAATTACTACTATTATTGATTCGATAATTAATATATAATAGTAAGGATGATATTCACATATTTTTTGAGTTTCTCACCTAGCTTTGTGGGATTTATAATGATGTCCCAAGTAATTTGAATTGCATCGGGGAATTTCATTTTGGGGATAAAGATTTTCTATCATAGACAATTTATTCAGAACTCGAAACTTGTAGCATGCATGTGTTTATGATAATTCATCACTAAATAAAATTAACAACATATTTTGATTTTTAGCTATGATATTTATCAATCACAATTCTTAAAGTTGAAATTTTTTATTTATCATATAAACATATTAAATCTTGAATATCCTAGTGAAACTTTTGACTTTCCCCACTACTTTTAGTACTCTCGCTATTATTACTACTTAATTTCGACCATCAAAATTATGTCCTCACTATAGTTATTTAAAACCACAGTAGATCACATAACAATTTGTAGCTCTTAGCAAAGGGACCGTACAAATTAACTTCCTAATCAAATCCAAATTAATTACTCTATTAATTAAAGGTGATTAAGCAAAACAATTCATTTTGTCGATTTTTTCTTAAGTAATTAAGTGGGCAAGTAGCTCATAATATACGTCACTAATTAATTGGCATTTGCCATGCATGCAACAAGAACAAGGACTGGAAGTTGTTGACTAGCTAATTTTCTTTTCCTAAGAGGACATTTTAGCTCCTCAAAATTATTTCTTTTAATTAAAATATATGCTATAACTTTTTAGGCTAGATTTTATTCCATATTTTTTATAAAGAAATTATTGTTTGCATCGAAAGATGATACAACATCACAGGGATGAAGCATGTTGTTTGACATGTGAAAGGAATAGATTTAAAAGAAATTACCAAAAAAACGTTCTTATTATGTAGATTTATTATTATTTTTTGGTTTAAATGTGAAGAGGATTCAAATTCCATAAACAAGATTCTCTTCCCATTTATCCTTTCTCACAGACATGAGGAGTACTTATAAAACGTACAGTTTTTAAAAGGTAGGAATTTAAGCTTAGCTTTATATATTCACGATGTAAAATATATTGATGCATGCAACATGTGAGTGAACAAATACCTATGAATCATTATAACTTATATATTAATAACTTGAAATAAGTTAGTAATTAATAATGTTAACGTAATAGTACTATATATTATTATTTGTTAAATTATATCGATAGTGTATGAAATCTTTCGTCGTTTCAAAGTCACCAAATCAACTTCTCATTAAACATTTCTATAAACTATGTTTTTCACTATAAGAAAACACGGAATCGGCGACAGATAAAATTTCATAGCTAAACAACAAAAATCTCATGCTAATCCCATTTAGCAATGAATTATTTAAAAAATCTAATATGCTAGGAGTTATTTAGCGACGAATTATATAAGAAAATCTAATTAGCTTGGAGCTATTTTAGGACGGATTAAATGACGCATAAATTTAATAGCTAATTTCATATTTTCTAGTAATATTTGATCCAACAATCACTCAATCACTTTATTTTTTTTTAATGTTCAGAGGCTTAAGTAGTACTGTTTAATGTGCCAGAGCCCATAGGCTCCAACTGATGGAGGAACCTGTATTTTATGGTATTTAATTAAAGTCTTATCAATTTAATTATTAATTCCACACATATTTAATTAGGTTGTGAAGTTTGTTCTGGTCAGTTATTTCCCTACCACCTGCCAAGCTAGCCCCGTGTATTGTTTTCTGAAAAAATGTGTTTTAATTTGACTTGTCTCGTTTAAATCTTTCCCACCCTAACCCGCCCTGTTAAATCCTGTCTTGTTCTGTTTCATTGTCATCCTGAGCATGTACGTAATACAACTCACTCTACTATAACTTAAAATTATGATTTTATTAGTATATGATATGATATAATATTATATATACTATTATTACTAAATAAAAGTTCATTTTTATTAATCTCCAATCCAAATGTTTTAAGGTTTGGGATCATATAAATGTAACACGTGTTGATGTTGCTGAGGAAAGTACAATTTTATGTCATTTTATTCTCCTATCCCACTAGCTTATATGTATTATCGGTTGCTACTTAAAGTCTCAGAATAAATACTGCAATAATCGATCAATGGATATTATAATTAGTACTCAACCTCACGTTGGTATTATAAGTGACCACCACACGTTTAATAGAATAATAACTTTGCATATGCCCTTTATCTTTAATTTCTTCTGATTTTTATTTCAATACGAATATTTTCATCTTCAAAAATAATCTGTTCAATAATTGATATTTTCACTACTCACAAAAATAAATTATAAGTCCAATTGAAATGTAAATAAAATGAGATGGGACTTGTTAAAATTTTAACCTATCTTATTGAGATAAGTGTCAAAAACATACCTAAACTATACCCTTTTTGTGAGTTTCATACTTAAACTATTGAGAGTGTGAGTTTCATACCTAAACTATCGTTTTTTAGTTTGAGAAACACACCTATCTCTTTTATACCACTCTCATCTTGGTGTGTGTAATACACTCTCTTTTATTTAAAAAAATTGTCACTTCACATTCCACATGGACTAAACATTCAACCTTGACAAAAATTAAATAAATGATTAGTATTAGTTAAAATTAAAAATTAAAAAATTATTATCCAAAAAAACAATATTTTCTTTTATAAAATAAAATCTAAAATATTTTTCTTACCCCACTCTATCACTTTCTCTCACCCCCCCCCCTCCACCCTGGCCAATTTTTTTTGTTTAAATTTCTTTTATAAAAGTATTTAATTTGTTTTACTTCATCTCCTCACCCCCTCTCCCCCCACTCAAATACTAATTTAGATATTATTTTATTTTATTTTAAAAATAATTCTACCCGCCCCACCTAACCTTCCGCTTCCAATTTTTTTTCTCATTTTGTGTTAGATATATACATATCAAAAATATTTTTTACTTGCCGCCGCAAGAATTTTTTTAATTTTTTATGTTATATTCGGTACACTAGTAGAAACTTTTTTTCTAAAATATTTGTACGTACATATCTAACACAAAATGAGAAAAATGTAAAAAAATAAAATAAAATAGGAGCGGAGGGTTAAATAGAATGGGGTAGAATTTTTATTATTTTTTAAGATTTTTTTTTTATGGATAGTAATATTTTAATCTTTAATTTTTAATTAATATTAATAGTTTATTATTTATTTTTTGTCAAGGTGGAATATTTTATCCGTGTGGAATGTCATGTGTCAAGGTTTTTTCAAATAAAAGAGAGAGTGCATTACACACACCACTAAGGTGTGTTTCTCAAACTAAAAAGTGATAGTTTAGGTATGAAACTCGTACTCTCAATAGTTTAGGTATGAAACTAAAAAAAAAGGGATAATTTAGGTGTGTTTTTGACACTTATCTCTATCTTATTTCGTTTATCTATTTTCAGTTTTAACTTTACCTTATTTCACGTTTCTCTGTCTCATTGTCATCTCTAAGTCGAATGAAAGAAACGGGTACGAGACGTACGACATGGGGATTATTTCAGCCCATCAACAATTACTACCTTTTGGCTGCTACAATAAATAATTAGCATACCATATATAAGTTGAGTGGATTTTTATATTAGTACTCCCTCCGTCCTATTTTATGTGGCAATATTTGATCGGGCACGGAGTTTAAGAAATAAATGAAGACTTTAAAATGTTTACCAAATTGTCCTTTAAAAAGTAGACTCACTTTTCTCTCTCCTCATAAATGTATTAGAGTATTATTTTAAGATTAAGTGAGACCAACAAGGGTAAAAAAGGAGTTGTACCTTTAAATACTTACCATATAAGGAAATGTGACATTTTTTTTGGGACTGACCAAAAAGGAAATAGTGCCACATAAAATGGGACGGAGGGAGTAATATTTTTCATTGTATACTATAAGTGAATATTTTCAAACTTGGTTACCAGGCTCCTAAATAAGACTTTAAGATATATTTTAGTTGCACTACTTATTTCTTTGGCCTAACAATTTAGACTGAAACGTAAATATCTTGGAATTCAACTATTTTTAAAATACATACTGTTTTTAAAAAATAAGTTTATCATTTAATGGTGATTCACGATCTATCGTGAAAATTTTTTATAGTTTCATTTTATAAATTTCATTTTTGCTTGTGGAAGTAGTGAGATCCTTGCAAGTTGCAACATGTTTTTTTTTATAACCGTAGTGTTTGAATTATTAGATATATGTATATCTAAATTAGTTTCACGGAGTATTTGTCATCTCTCACTAGTAATAGATATCAAGTTATTTTATTCACCAAGATTATGACACGTGGAAAAAAAATCACCTAATTATAACAATTTTTTATAAAATTATAGTATAATTGTATAAAGTTATCGTACCTTACCTTTGAGTTTTGTCATTATACTTCAATTATCATACCTTTTAATTTTATTATTAAGTTTAGTTTTCGCTTGTGGGAGTGGTGAGATCTATGCAAAAATCTTTTGATATCAGATCATGTCGCACTTTGATGCTAATCTACCTAAATTAATAATTAAACATGTCAACTTTGAAATTAATCTGGTGGCTTTATCAAGAGTTCTAATTGGGACCTTACTTTTACATAGTCGATAAAAACAATTGTTAACTTTAAAAAATCAATAAGAGTAGATCTTTTGTTTAGTATTTTCTTCAAATCAATTTTATGCAAAAAAAAAAAAAAAAGTCGGAGTCCCACTTTGTAGGACGGGTACATGGATTTTTTATATAAGTTTGGATAATCTTCTTTCATGAGTTAATTTTTGAGATTGAGTCAGATTCACGATTTATTTCTTTAATTTGAAATCAAAATCAGGATCATCCCAATTTATTATTTGCAATATTATAAGCCCCCCATTTTATATAGTCACAAGTTTTATCCAGCCATCCACCTTCACCAGTACTTGACATGTTTAAAATATAAAAGTCATGCCACAATATTCTCACGATTTAAGTAATTTGTTTAGTTTAATATAACATCATAGCTGACAGAGGTTTAAGTATGAGCCTCATTACCATAAATAAAAAATTACAATGGTTCTCATCATTTAAATATATTTAGCAATAAATTATGCAATTACTCATATATACATAATGACTTTTAGAATTAATGTAGTAAAAAACACCATAATAAATGCAACTATTTCAATCCATTTTTATTGCTCCCAATATTAATTCAATCAGTCAATCCCTTATCAAGTACTTATTTAATTGAATTGAAAAATGATTTTGAACTAGTAGTTAATGTTAGTAGAGCAGGAAAAAACAGAATTTTTTGTTTTTTCTAGTCCACAGACTTTACGTGACCAAAAAATAAGACGGCACAAAGATAAGTTTCAATTAATGCAGAGTAATCAAATATTATTGCTAATACATCCTTGGTAATCTTTGTTTAATACTTATACAACAATAATATAATTAATATAATGGGTAAGTTAGTCCACTCTGAAGTCTGAGTTTTTCTCTATAAATAGAGAAATAGAGGCAAAGACTCTAAATCATCATTACATTGATCATTTCATCTAATTCTTCTTTCTCATTTGCTTTATTGGGTTGAAAAGAGCTTCTTAATACTAGTAATTAAGAACTCTAATCCTTTTTTTCAAAGAAAAAAAAACACTAGTAATCCATATTTGAATGGCCATCAATTTACAGAACCGTGGACTCGTTAGCTTGAGGAAGGGATTTTTGAACCATATTAATCGAAGTTCTACTAACTCGACTATCCTCTCTACCAGGTACAGTTTTGGCTCGGATCTTGTATATGTATTAAAAAATCACTAGATAAGTAGTACTTAATTGTGGTAAAGTTCAAATCCTTGATCTGTCTCTCGTGTATAGGTAGTTTCTGTTATCCTTATTTATATGTGTGTTTTGTGTGCAGGAGGGAAGTGCACGCATCAGTATACGATAAGAATCTGGAGGAATCTGTGCAGCCTTTTGTGGTGCCAGATGAAGTGATCAAGGCAAAATCGGATAAGTACTGGACTCCTCATCCTCATACTGGTGTGTTTGGACCAGCCACTGATCATCATCATATCAGTATCAGGCCTGCCAGTGCTAGTGTAGATTCTGTGTTGGAACAGAAGGCCTTCTTCCGTCCACTCGAGGATCTTGAGAAGCCAGCCTATGTTTAAGTTCTTTGAATATGTAACATTTTGAGTTGAAACTGTAGTTAAGGACTGCAGAATAACTGCACTGCTATTAAAATGTTTACGAGTCTATTGTATTATAGTAATAATATAAATAAACCTTTTACTTCTATCAAGTTTGCTCTGTGTTGGGGAAGGAAAGTTGTACCATCCAAATTCTCCCAAAGAATATTTGCTGAAAATTTGATAAAAAATGAATATTAATAAAACTCTATTGAATTGTTTGAAGGGCAAGTAAAAACAGAAAGAACTTGACAGATTTAAGAACTTCAGAGAAATGTAAAGGAACTAGAGGTGTCAAATGGGTGGATTGAGCTGAATTTGGGCAGATCAAATTGGGCTGAGTTTATTGGGAAGGTTGGGTTTGATTTGGCCACCCCTAAATGGAACCCGCAGATTTTCGAAAGTTGGAAACTGTGAATAGAGTTGACAAAGGAAAACACAAGGGCATCTGTACACGACAAATTTGGGAGTAAGAAATGTATATGCATCTATCTTATTCAGGGAGTAGAACCCTCCAAAGGTTTCACAATGATACAATATTCTTATGTTGAAGAACCTTTGCTTTTTATCTTTTACACATGCTTTTTGTCACTATAGGTGACCAAGAAAAATTATCGCAGCAACTTAAGCAAACAAATAGCTCCTCCATTTACACGAACTCCACCAACGAACGAATACAGGAAAATGAACCGAAGTATCTCTTTTTACACAATAAATACAGCAGTTGTCTGGTTCATGAGCATTTTAAGCTGAATAGACTTTACAGAAATTCAACTATTGTCCCTCACAATTCACCGAATACGGTTAAGGTGAGCAAATGGCTCAGGGTTTGCCTTTGGCGCAGGCTTTGCAACTTCAGGAGTACCAAATACATTCCAAAATCTAAGAGTTTCATCCCCAGCTGCAGATGCCACCGTGCAACCATCTGGACTCTGCAACAAATTAAACCAGAAAATTAGTTCCTTTCTTTCTTGTGTACTGCAAAAAATGCAACAAAATTACTTAAGAATCATTTACCTGTGCCATAAAAAGAACTCTGGATGTGTGACCAGTAAGCTCGGCTGTCTTTACCATGGAAGGGTATTTCCAAAGAGTGAGCTGATTCTTTGTGAAACCATGTGAACTTAGGAGCTCACGTTCGTTCTTGTTCCATAGCAGGGCACAAACCTGAGAGCCCGTATCAATAGAGTTCAAGCAAGCACCAGTATGGGTGTTCCAGAACTTAATGGACCTATCACCTCCACCACCACCAGAGGCTAGTAAGTTACTCTGGAAAGGACACCAAGCAAGGGCCTTAACAGCAGCTGTATGATCTTCAAGCCTGTGAAGCCACTCTGTTGATGTGTTGGAAGAAGCCATTGATCTGTCCCATATATGGAGGAGATTATCATTTCCACCACTAGCTAGTTGTTGGCCAGAGGCTGACCATTTTAAACCACAAACTTCTTGGTGATGTCCTTGGTATGTATCCACAATTGGCGATCGCACCCTCACATCATTGTTTATGATCTGACCATCCATGCCCCCAGTTGTCAATACGTGATTGTTCCAATCTAGAGCGCCAACTCGGGATCTGTGACCACCTCTCATAGTTCTCAGCTGCACCAATGTATAAAACCATAAATTAGCATAAGAATCACTCAAAATAAACAACATGAACAGAAAAGTTCAAGAAACAAACCAGCCGATTTGCCGTTGTATCCCAGAGCTGAACATCAGAATTGTTCAGACCAAGAGCAATATGTCTACCATCAGGAGCCCATTTAACACTTGTAACAGGACCATGCTCTTCATCAACAGTGACCAATTCTGAAGTGGCACCATCAGATGCATCCCACAGATATACAGTGCTGCCTAGAGCAATAGAAAGAACATTGCTGCTGCCCCAATCTAACAAATTCAAATAGTAGTCATCCACTAGATCTGGAGCATCTAATGTCCTTTCAGAGGTCTGCAAAAGTAAACCGATGAAACTGATAAGGACGGGATTCGGTTACATTTACTAGTACAGCAATATGTAATACTAACAATGGACAGTGCAAGTAAACTCACCTGAGGAATGTATCGACGGGGTTTAGCAGTCTTTGCCTGTTGGTGAACAGATGATGAGAAGTCATTTGGAATAGCCTCAACAGAAGTGGGTGGCTTGTTCTTGAATGCCAATATTCGGGTCCTGTTCATGTTGAATGTTTCCGCAAGCTGCTTCCTGTATGCCTCTCTGGAGGGAGAATCAACAGCTGGATTTTCCTTACCTTTCCTTCCCTCTGTCAACATGTAATGTGCATAGTCCATATCCATTGCCGATCGATTAGGAATGAACCTATCCAACTGTAGTAACACAAATCAACAATCAATGTCTATGCCAAAGCCCTCCTCTTCTAAGAACTCACATAAAACAAGTCTAAGTAACCTCAATTTATTCTACAAAATATAGCCAACCCCAGATGACAAAGTGATGAAAAATCATCTCCCTTTTGACCATTTTCTTAAGTTCAAAATTCAATTTACCATCTTGTAACAAAAATTGTGCCAAAAAAGGAAACAAGTGGTACTTTTTAGAGACAATAACCGGTGGTACGTAGAACAACAATGAACCTAACCAACTCTAATAACCCAAATCAGCAATCAATATCTATGTTAAGGCCCTCCTCTTTAGAACTCACATAAAACAACAACATACCTAGAGAAGTGGGGTTTGGGGAGGTTAGAGTGCATGCAAACCTGACCCTACCTACCAGAGGTAGAGAGGTAGTTTCCGAAAGACACTCGGCTAGAGTAACACATATCAAAGACTCACATAAAACAAGTCTAAACATAAAGCCTCAAATTTGTTCTACAAAAATTAAACCCAACCCCAGATGACACAAAGTAAATTAAAACCCATCTCCCTTTAGCCTATTTTCTTAATTTCAAAATCCAAATTATCATTGGTGTAACACAAATAGTGCCACTAAACTGAAACAATTAGTAATTTCTAGAGACAATAATCGGAAGCAAGTAGAAGGGAAAAAACATACATTTTCCCGAGAATTCCTCTTTTGTAGATATTGTTCCTGGAGAGGGCAACGAGATTTGGTCTTACTTGCTGAGACAGAACTCAATGATCCTGCATCCATGGTGTTAGCACAAAAAAAAAAAGAGATACAAAAACAGAGATTTCAATAAACAAAGAAACAAGATTATTAAAGCCTGCAAAACAAAAATCAGGGTTATAATAATAATAATATGGCAGCACAAATTAAAGCAAGTAAGTTGGAAGTGCGCTTGCGGGTTCGCTTAAGAAGAGAGAGAAGAAGAAGATGGAGGGACCCGAGTTGTGTCCTGCAAACAAAGATGATGATTAAAATTATTGCTTCATGGGAACCGCTCAAGAGTTTATGTAATGGTGTGTTGGGTTTTGTCCGAGTTGTTCTGTTTTTTTTTTTTTTTTTTTTTTCCAAAAGCCTCAAATTTGTTCTACAAAAATTAAACCCAACCCCAGATGACACAAAGTAAATTAAAACCCATCTCCCTTTAGCCTATTTTCTTAATTTCAAAATCCAAATTATCATTGGTGTAACACAAATAGTGCCACTAAACTGAAACAATTAGTAATTTCTAGAGACAATAATCGGAAGCAAGTAGAAGGGAAAAAACATACATTTTCCCGAGAATTCCTCTTTTGTAGATATTGTTCCTGGAGAGGGCAACGAGATTTGGTCTTACTTGCTGAGACAGAACTCAATGATCCTGCATCCATGGTGTTAGCACAAAAAAAAAAAGAGATACAAAAACAGAGATTTCAATAAACAAAGAAACAAGATTATTAAAGCCTGCAAAACAAAAATCAGGGTTATAATAATAATAATATGGCAGCACAAATTAAAGCAAGTAAGTTGGAAGTGCGCTTGCGGGTTCGCTTAAGAAGAGAGAGAAGAAGAAGATGGAGGGACCCGAGTTGTGTCCTGCAAACAAAGATGATGATTAAAATTATTGCTTCATGGGAACCGCTCAAGAGTTTATGTAATGGTGTGTTGGGTTTTGTCCGAGTTGTTCTGTTTTTTTTTTTTTTTTTTGTATCCAAACGGCTAGTCGCCGCCACGAGGATTTTAGGGTTCCAACGGCTATATTCCTTTGCAATTTGTTGAGAAGCTTTATTTGTGTGCCTCACGCAAGTAAAGCAAATTGTGTGACCTTACTCTTTTTGTTTGACAAATTAGAGTACTCAAATTTTAATACAAATTAAAGTAAAAACAACAACAATTTATTTGGACATATTTTGCTCTAGGGAAGAAATGATTAAAACACTCATCTTATGTAATTCCAAAGGAATGTTTATGTGATGGTGATTAGATGATTAAGATTGTTTTGTCCTAGATTAAAAATTTAAGATTCGAGTTCTAAGAATTTGGAACTAATTTATTTACCTTGTTAGTAAGCTTTAGGCGCAACACAAATTTGAATTAGTTAACACGGATATAACCAAAAAATAGCACCACTTATAATGTGTTGATTAGAACTAACAAACTCATTTATCTAAGGGACAGATCAAGTTCAACATTAAAATGCAAGCTTTATGGCCACATGTGCATTAGCTAATTACAAGGAATCAGAAATTTTTTATTTTTATTTTTTAACTTCCTTTTGAAGAGAAATTTGTAAGCAATAAACGAAGTTGCTCCAACCAAGTAAAACTTGAAACTCGTCCACCAACACATTGATGAACACAAGTCTTAGTTCGAAAAATACTTGCATACACCTAGTTACAATAATAAACAATTTAACCAGTCGAAATTCGAAATGTTTCATATCACTTCACTATGATTAAATGACAAAAAAATTATATGCATTCTTTTACTTGAAATAGACTTCGAGCATGTGTAGAGTTTTCTCTGCCTCAGAGATACAGCTGAGTCTGATGAAAGTTCACTAATGGGATGGGGCGAGCACCAGAAATTTATGTTTGTTTTCACGATGGGAAGGTTCAGATGAAAGCCACAAGTTTATGGCACCAACTCATAGATAGATAGCTAAAGTTAGTACAATTTACATACATAATGTCATATTAGCCTACTATATGTGTCTAACCCACCTTCAGCTTTTCACACTTCCACGCCTCGAGAAAAAAACAAAAGAAAAAAAATAACTTATGAAAAAGACCATGTACAACTGTAATACCATCCTAAGCAATGTCCTATGGTATGCCTTGCCTGCTTTACCTTCACAATCAAGCTGCTCAGATACATATGGGGGCTGCCTTTGCCTCGACCAAAAAAGATAACCAAGAAATTGTCTCCTAGCTGGTGCAGTATTATTATATCTCGCCAAACTTTTACAAGCCACTACGTTATTGTCTGTGTTGATGTCCTTCAGCCCCAGTAGAAATGATTATTGATGACGGCCCACCAACTCCTCACTTAGCCTACTGAACACTAGCTTAACTGGAATACAAGCAATGACTGTTGGCAGTGTCTCTCGTTTGATTGCCCCATCCACTTGATGACTGTTGGAACTACCCTTCTGATCACTACGTTTCTGCTGCAAGGCTATAGATTTAAGTGTTCTTACCTTTTGATGGGAAGATAAATTAATCTTTTTCCCAGACTTTCTTGCAAATGTTCTCTCTATGGCAGGCTGGGAAGCTGTCCTTGTCATGCTTCCCTTTTGAACAATGCCGCCTACACTAGCTTTTTTGACATTTTTGTTGCGCTCAAAACCTTGGACGTGCTTCATTCCTTTAGAATTATCCAACCCTGATGATGCATGGGACCGCGGAACACGAACATTTGCAGTCCTGCGAGCAGTCCTCCAAATAGGTTGGAGTGCAGTATCATTATCAGATGATTCTGGAAAATTGCACTCAGTTGCCCAAAGGAGGCTATCAGAAGAACTGTTTGAAAGCACTTCGATTTGGACAGGATATCCAACTATTGCCTGCCCATTTATCTTACTCGTTAATGAAATCATAGGTATGTGCTCTCTCTGAAAACTTGATTGGACTTTTAAGTCCACATTGACCAGCATGGTCCTGCCACCAGAGTGATGGTAGCTATTCACAGAATCAAAATTCTCAGCGGACTCCTCCCAGTAACCTCTGCTTGCAGGATCATCCCAAGCCCAATCCACACAATTGAACATGTTTTGACTAGCAGTACGTGGGGCTCTAGATCCATATCCAGCCTTTTGCGCCCAAGAGTTCGTAAGGGGGTCATCTTGAAGACATACATAACCCCTCTTTCCCTTGAAATTAGTCATACGACAGGGCCTTCTCGCAAGGTTTCCATCAAAAAGATCCAGAGGCCTCCTGTTAAGACTTCGATTATTCCTTTTCCCTTTTAGTTGCCATTTAGACACCCCAAAGCCAGCAGAAAGAGATTCCTGGTGATAAGCATGAGAAGAAGTGTCATCAGTAAGTGTCACTTCATCCAGTTCTTCACTGCTGATACTTCCACGTTCAGGTTGTGCTTCAGATCTTCCTATATATTTTGGTTCTAGTTCTATAGATGCCGCACCATCTGCATTAGCAACAAGCTAAGTTAGCCTACTTAAGCAGATCATTGTCTTATCTTCTCTGTTTAAAGGAGCAATGCCTATGGAAGAACTGATTCATGATGTCAAGAGAAATGATTAATAAAAGAGTTATAAGGAACTATGCACTCACAATCAGAATTTTTTGAATCTGCATTCACAATCAGAATTAGACATAGATCTGCAGTTTAGATGCAAAAAAAAAAGTGCAATTCCAGAGAACCAATTCACTAGAGTTCCTTTTTCTTTGATAATTAGAAAGAATACCGACTTGGTATTATGGAAGAGATATCAAGAAATTAAATTAACTTATGATCATGTCTACTAATCAGTTGTCACTCGAATGTGATTTTCCTTTGGAATTGCTAAAGTTCTTTGATTTAGAACCTGATTACATCGAAACAAACTCTACAACTCACCAAATTAGCAACAAAATCCAACTCAGAACAAAGCAAGTAATAGTTTTCCTTGCTAAAAGTACAACACCTCGCTCCTCTGTACTGTTTTGTCCTTTTCGTTTTTTGGACTAGTCTTAGTCCTTCATTAAAAAAATTGAAGTGAATAATACATCAGTCAGGAGAAACAAATATTAAAATGAGACATAAATAGGTGGTATATAGGTGAGGTGCATGTAAGTTGACTCGGACACCTACGCTATCAAAAGGGGAGGGGGGATTAGAAGACATTTTACAACCTCTTGAGACTTTTTTGAGAACAGGGGACCTAAGCATTGGTTTTGAATGCTTCCAGTTTCCTTTCAAGTTTCAACTGAAAGTACTAGTAATCTAGAACATCAAAACTCCAACCATGAGAGGGTATTTAAAACCAAATACCAAATTCTTTCTTTTGACTTAATAAGAAAAAAAAAATTCCACCGCAGCAAGTTTCTACGATAGCCATGGAAGTTCTTAACTAAACTTCGACATGCTAGGAGCCTAGACTACTTTGAACTTGCTCACAGGTGATACAGAATGTTGGTGAAGTAACCAGTTACAGCCACTTTCTGATAGCTTCAGCCCTAAAAGTCCCAATACAAACTTAGAGGACTCAACAAGGTAACCATGGCATACCATGTGTACGCGAGAAGGAGAACCACGGAATGAATTGGTTCACATGGGGATAGTAGAACACACAAGGTGACTCAAGCATAGAGAGTGAGGGATTGGAATAACTAAGTTTATCCAATCAGCTCCAAAGATCTCAAAGTTCCAAAGTATAGAGGCATTATAGCGTAGCCACAAAAGATTTTGTACTTTTGATGCTGCTTCGTTTTGTCGAGAAAAAGAATGTACATGTAAGGTGGCTTGTGCAAGAGTGAGAAGGGAGAAACCTGAGATTGTGGCCAACTCGTCATCAGTATCTTCCGCAGAATCTGTCTCAGAAGAATCACTTCCAGTATATTCTGCAGACCCAGAAGCATTCTGTTCACATAAATCAGCAGGATGAAAACCATTATCTTCACGCTTCAATGTTGAAAGTTCCATCTGTGCATGATTATTCTCTTCAACAGTCAAAGATTCTGTAGGTTCTTCGGCCAAATCACACCTGCTTTTCTTTGAAACTCCTGGCTGCTCCTCAGAACCAGAGTCAGGCAAATTTTCAGAACTCTTCAAACCTTGAGCAAGAAGGCAGCCCCTATTACGCCTCTTGACAAGATTTTTTTCGGCTAAGCCTTCATCTGATAATTTCCTTTTGACTGACAAACTTTTTCTCTCAATATTAACTAGGTGTTCTGAATTATAAATCCCATCAGGAACAGCATGCTCTGAAGGAACAGTACTGAGGCCCAAATCTTGTAAACCTCTCATCCTCAGAGGTACATCGGAATTCTCATCGTCCCCACTAAACTGATTATGATCATTGGATTCCTGTATAGAAGATAAGTTGCATGTTTTCTTTTCCTCAAGGAAGAAATCAGATTTATGAGAGAGTTTATGAGATTTAGATCTTAAACGTCTCCCATTCCTATTTTCCAAGTATTTTGATGATGTTTGTGACTCTCTTCCGGAAAAATCACAAGTAGATTTATTGGTTCTATCAGTGGACGAACAACCTAAACTCCCATATCTTTTACCTAACTGCCTCTCAAGTTCAAGAGCATGAAGTATTGCGTCTTCACGTCGTGCATACTTCTCTCTTTTCTTCGGAGGCAGACCTAGGGAAGCTTCTGCCCGTTGAATAAAATCATCAAATTCGCCACACCTGAATGCTTTCACTCGCTTTGACTTCTCCAAATTATACCAATCCCTGGTAAGATACACAGAGAGAAACACCATAACATACCATACTAAGACTATGAAGTGTCTGCACCTAGTAAACAAAGTTTAATTAAGACAGGTGGCATAGACTTATGAAGATACAATATTCCACCAGCTAGAAGTAGCATTTCTATTTATCAAGAATGGGAGAGATAGGAGCAGCACTTAGCAAGAAATAGAATCAAGCATCTTTTGCTTTTCATTTAACTTAGATGCTCACCCCATGCAGGTGACGATTTGAAAAGGTCCCATCAAGTAAAGAGACCATACTGGACCTACTGCCTTAGATAACTAACCAGTAGTTTGTCCAACAAAATAATGCCACTCCCGCACCAGTTCCAAGCAGATTTTTAACACTGATTCACACTAAAAGAAGACTCCTACTCAGATAGAAGAAACAAACAAAAGAGGGTTTGAAGCCCCAAATGTTGTACTCCCTATGTGGACTGATACATGGAGAAGGAAAGTCCTCATACAGAGATACTGTTCATCACAAAATGTCCAGCATTGGACAAAGAAAAAGAGATAGAACTATGTATGAGTTCTTGCTTCGATGAGTGTCCTTCCCAGACTTATATCTCGAGTCTTGTCATGATTGCGCACTCGACGTAAGAACTTTGCTAGCGGGATCAGACCATTCATGGTGCGTTAACTAAAATTAATGGTTGGCTTAGTTAGTACCTTTTCAGTATGTGTTCGAACACTTACAATTCTGCAACATTTTTCTGATTGATCCAGCCTCTGAATCCACAAGCACCGGCTTGACTAGCCCTAGTAAAACTCTCAAGTGGATGAATCAAAACCTTGCCTCAACTTAGTAAACTTTTCAATAACATTATGATAGCTTGTTACCAGCAGGTTTTAGCCAAAGCTCACTCTGTCATTTCCATAGAATCAACTTATGAAAATTTTCCTCTTTTTTTTTCTCTCCTGTGTATTTTTTGTTCTTTAATTGTGTACTGTCATGAACTAGACTTGCTATAATTGCATATAATAATAATATTCCTCTAAAGTCTCCAGTGGTTAGGTTAAACTCAATCTTACCCTCTTAGGCAAAGGGTGGAATGACACAATACAATGCTATTCCACAAATAGCTTACAAGGTGCGGCGCATCTCTATTATCATTATGTATTTTCCTCTTTTTACAGTTAAAGGAGAAAAAGGAAATTTCAACCAATATGAAGAGTCCTAATCTCCTAAGCCAGGCTGCATACTTTGACCCATAGCAGCACTTATCTTCTAAACTCAATAATCTTCACCTACAAGACCAGGGAATTCACGATTACTATTCTCCAACGTAGCGCAATATAATCTTTTAGGATAAGCCAGTAGACGTTGATTTAACAAGGAACATGAGCTAATCAGGACTCAATTAAGATTATCCCATTTCCATTTTCTTCCTTCATAATGACTGATGGTAAAGAGTCCAGAGTCCAAATTTCAAACCAGGGGTGGATCTATGTGGTAGCGTGAGGGTGCCACGACATCCAAACACTCCGCTAAAATTTCCATATACACATAGGGATTTAATGAGTTATGGTATATATAAAAGGTTGGAACCAGTAGTAGCATTATCATCTCTGATCCGTTGGTCAATGGCCAGGGTGCTAGGCGCTAGGTGTAGGTTCGAATCCCCTTAAACACGTCTGTTAAGTTAAATTTTTTCCTTTCTCAAATCACTGCCTCTACCCATCCATTTTGTCTGCTCCCCTTTTTCCTTTTTCTTTACATCTCTTCTTTTCCTAATTTCCTTTATATTCTTTAGTTTTGTATTTCAACTCTTTGTCCAAAAAATCCTCATCTGATATTTATTTATCTGAATTATCTCTTAATTTTCTTTTAGAAGATCTCCAAATATTTAATTGAATATGATTTTAATATTTTTCGTCTTTATTACTCCAAAGTACATTTTAGTTGTTGAATTTTGTTCTTCTTTTCTTACTATTTTGAACAAAGACAGTGGATGCAAGGGCCGATATGTGATAGATCCTTGATTGTTTTATACACTTCGTCAAGAGTTTTTATTTTTGTTCGAAAATTAATTTTTTATTATATTTGTATAGATAATTTGTGAATTTTTGTAACGAAAATATTTTTCTTTACTTGTATAGTTGATGGGAGGGGGTAAATGTTCATTATATAAGCTGCTTTGGCTTTTGTTTTTTTATAGAACTCATCATGAGTTACAATTTGTAGATATCATGTTTTACGTACATTATGTTTGAATTGAAGGGGTCAAATTGTGTATTCAAGATTTTGGTTTTCTTGTTGATGTTTCTCATTTGTGTTCAATAGTATTTGACCAAGAATTAGATTGAATCGTAGAAAATTTATTTCAGTTAGATGACCGTGTATTACTTATGAACCAAAAATATTGTTAATCGATTTGAATTAGCCCAAAATGGATTGAATATGCACCTTAATTCGATGTCAATCACTAGTGATGAGTTTGTGACACCCACACCATTCAAATCCTGGATCCGCCTCTGCTTCTAACTATGAATCCTAAACTATTCACTATCCAATTATAGTAACGTATTAAGTCCAGAATTACTTTTGCAATAGTTATTGCTCCCCACTTCCAACCCCCATTTTAACTGAAATATCACAATGCAAACTCACTGGAAATTCATTAGTTATAGTGTTACCAATGTTATCAACGATACTCCAAGTTTCCTGCCACTAAGAATCCATCAATAACAGGCAAGACAATAATAATCGAGTTTTACCATTATTACAGCTGAATATCAACATGCAACATTTATCTTGTGTCAAAACCATCATCCATTGTAAGATAAATTCAAGGGTAAAAAGGACTTACACACTGGCATCTTCTCTCCCAAGAAGCTTCACTGGAGTCCCAGATCGTGGAGACATCAAATGAGAAGCTGAAAATTCATCAGGACATAGTATTTTACCTGGCCACCACGATCCATTTCGCCTTCGGACCCAAACAATACTCCCAACTCCACAATCCCCCGTTCCTGATTCTATTTCAGAGCTCCCCATCTCTCTATAGCTATATTTTTTGTATATAAACACACAAATATATCTATCAAATGCTAAAATAATTGGGTCTACATTCTTGACAGTCAGGTGAAGATGATTGGGGGTTTTGATTGCTGAGTTTCCAGAAAATAAACAGAATATTGGAATTGCACATTCACAAAAGGGAGAATCTAGGTCGAAAATTTGGGGGTAGGGTTAGGGTTTCAGTCAAAATTGGGTATAATACGAGTCTAAATTTGATCGAAGAGGTTGAAATAAAGTCTGAAAAATCGGTGGCACGAGTTATGTCGCTTTTTTTTTCCTTTGTAATAATGATAAATAAAAAATTTTAAAATGATATAGTAAAAGTTTTAGGTTATATAAATTCAATTACGAGTTAGCTAAGATAGTATAGAGCGATAAATAATTTTTCATCTATAACTAAAGATTTTCATGTTTGAGTCTATTTGAATCAATCAAATACCATAAAACAAAATGAATAAGTCATGTTTATAGTATTTGAAATCATGTTGCCTTGTCTCACGTCACACATTAGAACTAAATGGAAGCTTTGAGCGGTTCATATATTCGATATATATATATATATATGACAGTGTTTTATGTGGACTTTAGTCATTGATGAATTAATAATATAATTGATATTATTTACGAAAATAGTAATAAGCTCATGAAGACTTGTTATCCTAAATTATAATTAAAATTATATTCAAGAATGAAAATAATATTTCTTTTTTCAAGTTTCTCGTTTGATAAAATTTTATTGACAATATTAAATATTATCTCATATTTTTATAGTAGAAAGGAAAGTCGCATAACTCGCATAAAAAAAAAATGAGTTACAACTTATCATTTATCTCTCTTCTATCTTTGAGAGGTATCTTTTCATTATAAAATAATTAGATTTTTTTTTATAGACAACTTAGAATATTACAACAGAAGTAGTTGCTATAACATTAGCATCTGTGCTAGTAGTAGCAATATCACTTGTATTCCCAAACATTGTTAGCGTAGTACAATTAGATATTGATATTAGTTGTACCTAATATGCGTCTTTCTTTTATCAAAAAGTCAGCTAACATGTTCCCTGTTAGAAGTTATGGCGGACCACTAAATTCGTGACTTACAAAATTTCACAGTAGAGTGGTAAATAGGATGCGCATGATGAAAGAGTTCAATTACCTCAGTGGAGTTGGCTTCCACTTCAATTGGCGTCATATGCTTTTCAAGAGAAAATTTTAATTCAATTTCAAGAGCCTGCAATTATGTCATTACGTAACTGAAGGCATAAATCTTTCTACTAAAACTAATAATGTAATTACGATATGAGTCTTTGACAACACAACCAAATCCACTCGTATAGTTATTGTAAACTTTATTTTACATCTTCCAATTGAGCATGAAAAAAAGGCTTTCAACATTTTTATATGACACTTTCTTAACTCTTCATCCGAAAGTGAAATATATAATTAGTTCTTACCATGAACCTTCGTAGAGAAAATGTTAACTTATTAGAATATAAAGCAAGTACTATATAACTTTTTTAAAATAATATACTAATATTTAACGATAGTAAAAATTAATGAAACACGTTTCTCTTCCTAGAAGTCTGACATAATTCGAAGACAATACCGTAAACTAACTCTTTTTCTCTATAACTTTCCTTTTATAGTGACCAGTGTTTTAAAAGGCAGGGTTGTGAGGCGAGGCGTTTTATACCGTACAGGGCGAGACGTAAGCTCCGAGACGTAGGGCGTAAGTTTCATGGATCTACGGGGCGTAGTCTTATGTATATTCAATTTTATAGTTTTATTACTAATAAAAAAAGCAAAAGTAAACCTTTCAATGATTTATGATTTTATTTGAGATAAATATTAATAATCAATAATGAAGAAAAAAAGTATTATAATTACTATTTGAGAAACATCATTACACCAATAATAAAAATATGATGTAAAGAAAAAAAGGTTAAAAAATAAATTAAAAACGTCCAGCGTATGTGTTTACGCCCAGGACTTATGTTTTTATGCTCAGGGCAAACACCTCAAATTTTAGGACTTACTCCTTATGGATCTACGTCTTTAATTTACGCCCAAAGCATTTTTGGTACGCCACGCCCCAAGATTCGCCCCAAAAACGTTTTTGAAAACACTGATAGTGACGATTAGTTTAAATATATCCAATAAATCGAAAACATTAAAAAATCGTTTAAGCTATTTTGAAATTTATCTTATACTTAATATCCAATAAATAGAAAATGAAATTCCACAAAAGTTTCTCACATGCTAAAAAAAATAATCAAATAACTTTTAAAGCATATTTAAAACCTCAATATATATTAAAAGCGGTGTGAAAAATATGACTCATTTAAACTTAACAAGCATATCAAGGAAATGATTCCCTCAAGATTTAGATTGAAAAAATGTGTTCATATTTGTCAAAATAATAAAAGAAACTCAATGATTATTTTGTACCACTCTTACTTATTAGACTAAAAGAAAAAGGAAAATGGTAATTTATTTATTTAGAAATCAAACATAAATAAATATCTTGAACAGGTAATAAATCGGGAGAATTATATTTGGGCTTTTTCCAAAACATTACACCAAGGGCCCAATTATTGAGAGGCTTAGGGTTTCTGTTTGCAGCCCAAAGTTCAAAATAATTTGAATTTCCGCTCCAACGGTCACATTGACAAGGGTTCTTTCTCTGCACCCACACGAGTATATATATCCCTCCTTTTTCTCACCATTGTCAATCCAATTGCTTCTCAGAAATCCCTTTCCCCCTCCCCCTCACAATCGTAGATCGATTTCCTGTTTCATTTCAGCAGCAGAGATGGATTTCCACAGCCTCGCAAGGAGAGAATTGCAAGCTCTTTGCAAGAAGAACAAGATCCCAGCTAACTTGACCAATGTTGCCATGGCTGATGCTCTTCAATCTCTTGAATTTGTAAGTTTTCTTAAATCTAAATCTGATAACTCTGTTCCTGTGTTGTAGAATTTATGAGTTTTATTTGAAATGAAAATGAAATCAGTAGCATTTCTAATGGTTACAGTAGGAAGAGGAGTTGCCGGTATCTGCCAATATTTTTGTTGTTGGATCGATTCGGTTTACCTCATTTCACTTGCAGTCACCTCTTTCGAGTTTCTAAAATCAAAATCATTATTGAGTTTGTTTAAAATGAATATAAATAAGCAGCATTTCATTTGGTTACACTAGGAAGAGGAATATCTGTATTTGATTCGATCTGCGAGTATTTTGTTTATTGGATCGATTTGTGAATCGATTAATCTCATTTCATTTGCAGTCACCTTTCTCGAGTTTGTTAGTTTTTTTCATTCAAAACCATTGCTGAGTTTGCTTAAGATGAAATACAATAAGCAGCATTTCAAATGGTTACATAGAACGAGGAATATCAGTTTACTGATTCGATCTGCAATTTTAATTTTTTGTTGGATCGATATGTAAATCGGTTTATTCATTTCACTTGCAGTCACCTTTATGGTACCAAGTTTTTCCCAGCTTATATTTTGTGGGCATTGGCCCTTAACCTTCAGATAATTTGAGAATGTGAGGAAGCTGTGGACTGTAATTTCTATACTAAAAACTCATTCCTGCTTGTTGGATTGTGTGAACCACCTATTAATTCCCCCGCTGGATTCCTATAGCTGCTAATAACATATTTACTTAATGTTTACCGGATAGTACATTGACATTGTACATCAGAAAGGAAATTCAGAAATGTTTCTATATGCAGGTTGATGGTATTGAAGAGGTCTTGAAAACATGTGAATCTGATGTTGCCAACCCATCCATGGAATCCCCTGGAAAGTCAGAAGCATTAGCAAGTGTACCTCGGACTGGTCGCCGAACTACACAACGAAAGACAATCAAACATGACTCAGAAACTTTGCAGACCACGACAAGGAGTCACTGCAGAACAAGAGGAACAGTGGTAAGAGACGTTGATGAAGCCAAAAATGATATGCTGGAGACTCCTGCATTGCCAACTACCAGAAGGAGGGCTGCAACAACTTCAGTTCGTGCTAAGCTGGAATCTGCAATGAAGGAATGTGAACCAAAAGTGGAAATTGTGGATCCGGTTGAGGAAGAAAAGAAAGATGTTCCAAAGACACCAGCAGCTGCTCTCACTAGCCAAAGAAAGGAAGTGAAGGCAAAGAGTTCAGTTAGGCAAGTGTACAGCACTCGTCGATCAGTGAGGTTAGCTGGGAAACCTATGCAGGAATCAAGCACTCAAGAGGATGAAAAGTCAGGAACCCTTACGTTTGATGCAGTTTCTGAAGAAACTGATGAAAGTTTGGAGGTGAACTCTGACCTGCAATCTGCTCACAAGTCTGAAGAATTAGACAAAAATGGTAATGTCCGCAAGCTCATGTAATCCTTTACCTTTTTCTTTTTCATGAACATCACTTGATCTCAGATCTGACTTGGCAACTATGCTACAGGTATTGATTTGAAATCATCCAAGAGTTTGGACATGAAGAACAAATCAGATACCGTGTCAGTTCAAGATTCAAATACCTTGGTACAAAATAAAATAGACATGGAAGATGGTGTTCAACAAGACAGTGCTAATGATCTGGAAGTTGTTGTCTTAGATACAAAAGCAAAAGAGGGCTCAGAGGAAGTAGCACTTGGCTGCAATAATGATGGTACGTATTGCTGTTCTCGGGGTAGAAAGATTTGAGGAGATGGCATCTGTTCTTCTGTGTACTTTTTGTATCAATTGTCTTATCACCATCTCTGTCGTATGAAATCCTATGTAATACTTAGTGATCATTAAATGAAATTGTTTTTAGGATCTGGAGAAGAACCCATGGAAGAATCTGAAATTGTTGCTGAGGCTAAAGAAGAAATAGATTTTCAGAACAAAAGCCAGAACTTGGGTGATGATCCCAAGAGTAATTCAGATATCACAAAGCAGCCTAATAGACAGGATGAGCCCCATGGTGATACATCTGATTTTATGGCAGAAAATGATGGGGAGGAAGAAGGTCATTTTGATTCTGATGTTGCAGGAAAACAAGAGTTGATTGGAGAACAACCTGTAGCTGTAAGTGTCAATCCAGACACTAACATAGATTTTCACGAGGTGGATTTGTTTGAGCAATCCAATGGTGAGGAAGAGGCTAAGATGCGTGCAAGTCAGCAGAAGTGTGTGACTAACATGCAAGCTAACATAGATTTTCTTGAGGTGAATTTGTTCGAGCAATTCAATGGTGAGGTCCAGGCTAAGGTGAGTGGAAGTCAGCAGAAGTGTCTGACTAACATGGAAGATGCAGGAGAAGTTGCTGGAGAAGAAGAACCCATGGAAGAATATGATGTTGATTGTACTGAGGCTACCATGGATGCACCAGCTGATGCTCTGGAAGTTGCTGGAGAAGAAGAACAACCCATGGAAGAATTTGATGTTGATTGTTCTGAGGCTAACGTGGTTGCACCAGCTGATGCTCTGGAAGTTGCTGGAGATGATGAATCCATGGATGACTCAGAAATTGATTATGCTGAGGCTACTGTGGAGAGTGCAGCTCACAGTCTTCCACCCTTGCCTCTCATTTCTAATGCTGCCCCAGAACCAGTCATCACTTTGGCACTGGATACTATGCAAAATCCTTCTGCCTTGACAAGCACAAATTCAGAACTCATCACTCAGACACCAGTTGAGAATTCATCAGCAGTGACAAGCATAGGACAGATGCTTGTTACAGATAACAAGGAAAACTTGGTTTGTACGAAAGAAAACAAAGGCACTGCTGGCAATAACTTGCAAAATTTAAGCTTGAGGAAGCTTACAAAAATGTTGAAAGATTTAAAGATCTCAAAAGATCCTAGTGGAAAGGAGGTAAGAACAACATCAGCTAATATTCTTTTTCATTCATGTGTATTTTTTTAACTTGTGGTTATAGATGTTTAAATGTGGAGTATAATTGAAGTGTTTTTTCTATTCACAGGCAGTAAACTCAAGATCAGCCTTGCAAAAAGTTCCAGAAAACCGTTTGACGAGTGAAAACGAAAATTGAAGCTCATAATAGGGGCAGACCATTCCGCCTGCCAGTAAGATGGAAGATTGAAGCTTTGCAAACCTTCTTGATTTGCTACTTTTGAGACATCAAAATTTACTATCCCTGTTGTTTTTGTATTCCTTCAGTTATTTTTCAATACTTATATGAAAAAAAACAAAATTACTCATATGATGATGTAATCCACCAAACTTCTCTTCAATTCACCTGAATTATTCTCTTTGTCAATTAGATCTTTGAAACTCAAATTGAATAAAAAACTTGGACACTTAGCAGTTGCAATCTGTAGCTTCCTTTTTATTTTCAACTTTTGGCAGAGATTAAACATTACATTGTCAAAACAACTTTTCTGCAATTGTAACTCAATAAGAAAGCGCGAAGGAAGGAAAAAGATGTGCACTATTCGAAAAGGTTCAAGAAACTAATTGCCTAAGGCAAAACAATAGAAAAGAACCATGTCTTGTATAAATGTGAAGTTCTCCCGAGCTATTTCTAAACATAGTAGTGCAGGTTATGTGTGTCCTCTTTAAAGTGCCATAACACTGAAAAGTTAACATTTAGATATGCTCTAAAGCCCTTTTCATCAAGAATTAAACACCCTTCAAGTAGTCAAGTGAGATCCTTCCACAATATTTCCAGAAACATCATTTCAATGCAACACAACTGAGAAATGTTGATTTCACTTTTAAGTATATGGAGTCTTCTATAAAAGCATAATGGGATTATAAACCTAAAAGGTTTAGTGGAAAAGAGAATTTTCATAAAAGTAGAAAGACAATTATCTCAGTTGATACCACATGTTTCCTTGTAGATAAACTGTTCCACAAGAACACATGCTTAGAGGCAAAAACGGGAATGATAAGATACATATAGGGACAAACTTTTCATGAAGCAGGGTGGATCAATTTGGCATGCTTGTTAGGGAGATCATTAATCACCTATTTCATGTGGAAGTATACATACTTAAAATACTACAGTAGGTATCAACAGACACAATTCTCGTGTACGGGGAAGACCAATTGCAACGCCCACATTTTCAGCATACAGCAGAATCAAAAATCAAGCTTCACCCTAGATCAGAGGATTCCACTACATAAAAGCACAGACCCGAAAGAACAAGTAACAATGTTCAATGTGAGTTCAGGCGTTTAATATACAGACGGCAGGGTAATCAGCTTTGTCCCTCAAATAGGTTCTTAGTAAGCCTGCAAAAGCAAATTAAAGTTAGATCAACAGGTTAGGGATGACTGCGGCAATCTTGAAGACATAAAAGCCAAGTTGTAGACCTGATCAATCAGAAGGCTGAAGTCCCCACTGAAGAGTACCCAGCAGCCTTGAGATCTTTCAAAGTGCTTGATAACCAGTCTAGTCCCTCATATAGACCATCCCCTTTAAGAGCACATGCACCTTGTATATGCCATTTCCGGTTTTTAAGATCATAAAGACCGAGGCCTTCACACACTTCCATTGGAGTCATTGCTCCTTTCTGGACCAAAATTAGGGGAAAAAATAAACAAAGAGGATCAATATGATAAAAAATTTATCTACCTAACATGAGATGAGAAAATGGAAAGGGGATAGAGGGGACATTTGATTTGCCTCTTTTACATTATATGAAGTTCCATGTATATGGGTGTGCTTCTTTTAATATTGGTACGTCTAGGAGAGGCTTAAAAGTGATTTGCCTCATGCCCACAAATTCTTTTAGATAGAAAACTAATGTTGATGGGCAAAAGCCCCTCCAATTTCATTTCCTAACAACATCAGAAGGGTTAAAGGTAAATGACAACCAAAATGAAAAAAAGGAAGATGAGAGGACTAAAGGTAAATGATAACCATCCTCCTTTTACTCCACCTACCAAGCTTTATTTTGCTTAGCAGTTGCAGTCCAAGAGAAAAGTGGCATAAACAGAGACCACTCGCATAATAAAATTGAGATGCAGGTTATGGTGTGAGTCAGAAAGCTCATGATTGGGAATTCAGAAATATTTATGTTAAATCAAGACATCACGTAATTTCCGAATCATAACTAAGAGAGAAATACATAATAATAGCAGACTACACTATAATAGCATTCTTAAGCTTTAGACATCAATCTTTGTAAAACTAACTCCGACAAACAGAACATAGTACAGCACATTGAGTAAGAGTGTAAGCTCTGCACCACTATAGTAATATTTTTTAGTATTACTAGCACAGTTAAAGACCTTTGGGCCACGCCCCTTTCACTAGTTTAGGATTTCCTGCAATTACCAAGCGGTTTGGTTAATCAAATAGCCTTTGGTTACAAGTCACTTTTGTGTTCCTATTGAGGGAAAAGCAGCTGCAACACATTGTCTTAATCCTGCAAAGCTAGTTGGTTTTTGTGGCAATCTATTAGTATTCACCTGACTGTTTACTCTGTTAACTGCTGCATCATCTTATTGCTGCAGTTAATGGGAGCTTGAACTATCTACATGGAAATTATCGTTTGTATTTTTGCACCTTAAACAAATAAATATATAGACAAAAACTAGTAGAGATTCCGAACAAAGAGTAAACCTTGGGGGATATATACTGATATGTAATCTATATCATTCTTCTCTTGTAAGGCCAAGTTGCTATTTCCTGTCATAACCTTATTTCTTGATGGAAAAATTCCACGGGCCATTGCCCTTGGCACCTTTCCCCACCATTCCTTTTGGATAAACATACGTAGTCTGTTTCCATGATTCAATCAATCCATCAACTATTCCTCAATCCCAGAACCAGTTGGCTTTCAGCTATATGAATTGTTTATATCCACTACGCTTTAATCAAATCCATTTCATTCTTTACTTATAATTAGTAAACAAGACAAAATTGAATACATTTTGTTCGAACAATTAGAGGTTCTCTAAATCCACACTTATCTTTATACTGCCCTACACAACTTTACTCAAACAAAAAAGACTTCTGGCAACATCACGGTTTTATTGAAAATAACAATGGCAGGTTTTCTAAAGCTTGATATTCTCTAATCCCACACTTATTTCTACACAAGTCTCAAACCCTATTAGAAACACTCCCGACAACAATTAAACCTTCATTCCAACTAGACTTAATTTAGGAATATGTTAGACCTTCGTGGCAGAAATTTCACTTTCATAAAAAGCTGTTGGTCTCGCAACCACTTCATAGAACTGATATTTCACTTTATGTGGGATCCACTGATTGTATAATACTGTTATAGTACTCATCCATTTCAGTCATCTTATTCTAATTCCATGCATTTCATTTTTATCTAACAAACCATTATCCTAAAATATGGAATCTGAATATCTGACTTGTCTGCATTTAAGTATCCCAAATAGTTTGATTATTATGACGGTCTACTTTGGAAAGGTTTTGGTGGAAAGGAAAAAGGAGTTATTCCTAGGTGAACAGGAAGGGGTATGTCTGTTCCTTAGTTCTTGAATTAGTATGCTTCGGTGAAGGTGAGGTAAAACAACATGAGCGTCTACCTCATGAGATATGGATTCCACCACACCATTTTTGTTTTCACTAATCAAGTACCAGAATACATCAAGCATCAGCTGTGGATCACACAGAGGGAAGCTTAATAAACAACAGCATGTCAAAGCTTACAAAGGCCAGGACATAGGATCTGATAATAAGCACGATAAGGTCTGCAAAATCTTTGAGTATCTTTTGCTTTTTTGATAAAAAGGTAACTTTTTATAAAAGCAGCACTAAGAAAGTCAATATCTTAAGAGTATCTATTGTCTGGGATTTATTTAGCAGTATTCACCGATTAGTTTATCCTCCAACAGTACATAAAGAGAGAACAATAGATAACAAGTAACTAATTGTATTTTGTCGATGCACAAACCCACTGATATCACAAACTTACCATGTCCTGCTTGTTAGCGAAAACCAAGATGACAGCATTAAGCATAAATGGATCTCTAATGATCGCCTGAAACACATTAAGAATGAGATTTAGGTAGGTAAGTGACCATTGTACCTGGGACAAAGAGATAAAAAGTTCAAAAACAGAACCTGAAACTCTTGCTTTGCCTTTCCGATTCTCTCTCGATCCAAAGAGTCAACGACGTAAATCTGTAAACAATAAAGCACTTAGTAAACAGAAATAACCATTTTACAAAGACAGGATGCAAGCAGTTAAAGGCAGTTCACATAAAATGGAAAATGTAGGTTTGATTTTTAAGGCATTCAGTAATGATGGTTCAAATGGTCTATCACGTTAACACATTTTCCCATTTAAAATTTCTTATTACCCTTCAGGAATTAAGCTTCCTATGCGACTTCTAGGTAATAGCACCTATGAGAAAAAACGAGGGAAAATTCATCTTTTCCTATGGAATCTAATGACACTAAAATTAAAATCAACAGTAGATGTGTATTAGTCGACACGGATACAATCTAATATATATAGCTTTACCAGTCCATCTGTGTTATTGAAGTAATGCCTCCAAAGTGGCCTTAATTTCTCTTGTCCTCCAACGTCCCACACAGTAAAAACCACATTCTTGTACTGCACTTTTTCTACATTGAAACCTGCATGCCGTGCATATACAATCAGCTATTACATATACAGGTATTCACTTGGTCTCATAGGTGTCCAATACATATATCTGCAAAACTATGTGATATTCCAAACCGGAAGCAATTTCCATTGCAAGATTTGAGATTCCAATTTTGCGCCTTCTGCAACCACTATAATGTGACCTTATGTGATGGCCTCATAATTACGAAGAGAATAAAAGGACTTATATCCAGTCAGAGAATTAGAAAAGAAAAAAGAATAATTTGGTTGATGAAGTTTTTACCTAACTCTAGCATGGCCTATCAAAGTACCTTCTTTGTAACAAAGCAACCATATCTTTTAGATGTTGGTGCTTCTTTTTTTATAAAAAATATTGCATGACATTGATAGGTCTTTTTCGGTAAGTCTATTGATAGGTCATATTGCAATTACTTGAAACTTCAAATTCATCAAGCAACAAGTAATTAAAAGAACTCAAAGTTGTCAGGTCGACAACAATATCAATGCAAGCAGATTCATAACTGAACCAATGAAACATTAAAGTGCCACACCACTGCGAGCGAGATTTTAGAAATAGCATACCAATAGTAGGAACTGTGGACAGAACTTCTCCTATATGCAGCTTGTACAATATAGTTGTTTTCCCAGCCGCATCCAGCCCTAGCATCACAACCTATACCAAGCAAATCATAGTAAACACAGCAGAAAGGGATAAGATTAAAACAAAAAAAAAAATTGAAAATGGTAATTGTGAAAGGCATAAGATAATTAATTACACATACAAGAAGAATAATCTGCTAAGAAAATAATCAGAGACAAAAGGCGTAGTGAACATAAGGCAATGGCCTATGAGAGCTGATGGATGGATGATGAGAAATAAACATCAGTTCATCATAAACCTGCTACAACAATCCAACCATTTGTAGTAATCATTTTCATTACAGAGCAGGCAAAAAGTCATTGCAGAAAGAAAATTAGTTTTCCTCCAAGAAAATCTCTGTTCCCTTCCCCAAGTCCCTCCCTATGCTGTAGTCAGTAATGTGGGCACCACATTAGTAGACTAAAAACATACGGCAGACATGATATATGTGAGATAGTACTTCATACAAATTCATGATGATTACCTATCTGAAAAGATTTTATAAGGATGATGGAAAAGATGAGATGATCTTTGACACATTGAAGGTTTCTATTGATCTCTATCTCTACTGATCTAATGATGGCCATTTTAGAGGCCTTTCGTTGAACTGGGAGGTCACTGAGCAATATCAAGCCACTTGGTAGCTGGCATTCTGCACTATGCAGAAATGGAACCTAGAGGAGAAGGAATGGGGTTGAAGGAAATGGGGCTTTACTTTTTTATCCCACCTACATAGGACATGAATGGGTACTTCTAGCTTATTTTCACCGGTTCTTCCCGAAATAGCTTCAGTATATATTCTTTTCTATTTTGATGTCAATATACCCACTGCAATCCCACAAGTTGGGTCAGCCAGTGAATTGCAGACCAAGTTAACATTAGTTACAGGCTTACAGCAGTGCATTTACCTGAAGTCGTAAAGGAAGCAACCTAGCAACTGCACTTATGCGCAAGAACTATCACTAACAGCAATGCGCCAAAAGGAAGAAAACAGTAATATGCAAATGAAGAAAAGAGTGACCAGTAATCTTGATATATGGAAATTGACCAAAATAAAAGGAACAGAATTGCCATTTGTTATGAGAGCATCCCGTATCTGTTTCCAACAGACAATTTTCTTTTAAGACACCTTTATTTAATTTTATTCTCTATGTGCATTTTACTCAATGTGTTCCCTCAATGGCAATTTTAACTGTCAATAGTTGGATCATGGATGCACAAGGAAATCAACTCCAAGTTCTCCGACTCACATACAACGGACATATCATTTCATAGGTTGGTGTACTCTAAATATGATACAGTTCAAAGGAGCCTATACAAGACAGTGAAAACTAATGCTGCTCTGTTGAGAAAAATCACAATATACAATTAATTTTAAAAACCCAGGACTAATATTTTTGCAGTAAGCTGCATGAAGAAGCTTTAAAGCTAAATTCAACTCCGCATATCACATTCAGTCCTCAACAGCCTTAAAAATGCTTATCAGTCAATTTCCTCAAAAGGATATAGCCAGGGTGTTATATGCTCAAGATGTAATACTTCAAGCACTAGCGTCCACTCGGGAATGACCAAAAAAGGAAATGCTAAATGACGGAGTGGAAGCTATTAAGTAGTAAGGGAATGGAGGAACTCGTCTTCAAACCTTCGGAACAGAAGATCTTAAAATAATAGATGATATTCATATGGATTTAGTCAGAGCTCCAATGTGGGTTCCGGACACAAGATGGGAAACCAAAAAAAAATTAAAAAAAATCATAAGAAACATTCACAACTATTTATAACTCCTACCCCTAAATTCCTTATCCAGACAAGAATCTTAATTTAGCTAAGACTACTAAAGGTAGACAAGATTCTTAATTAAGGCAACAGTCCAATAGCTAAAACAGGAAAACCCAAAATAGCTTAACTTATTGCCTCTTAACTCAACCCAATCAAAGGTCAAGGTCACTTAAAGTTCACACCGTTGTTTAAAAAAATTATGTAAATTAAGTAGACATTCCTAGAGAAGTGAAATAGGAAAAGTATGTGAAACCCATTATCTTCAATGAGCTAAGAAGAAGCCCCACAAACTCTAATTGGCAAAACCATAAGTGATCATTTCCAATAACATATGAACAAACAAAAATAGAAAGAAAAAAAGGGGTGGAGAGGAAAAGGGTGTTTTGAGTAATGGCATACCCTCATCTCAGAGTTGCCGAAGAAAGTATCAAATAGCTTGCGAAAAGCTTGTCCCATTACGCCTTTTGCCTTGTCTCTTCTTCTTCTTCACTCCTTTTTTCGTTTCTCCAAAAGCGAATCAGATGAAATTGGAGAGTGAAACGTGAAGGATCCAAGTTAGAGAAGCTAATCTGTTACTACAATTTGGTGATCTGAGAAACTTTAAAACTTCATACTTTATTTGATGATGATCGATTTGATAAATATGGAGAAGGTAGCGTTGTTTTTCCTTCGTTGCTGCAACTTTTCTGAGCTTCTTTCTGTATTTTTTTTTTCTCTTCTTTTATTTTTATTACTGTAGTATTTATTTGTTTATTTAAAAAGAAAAAAAAAAGAAATTTATATTCCATTGTTTTTAGCCCTGGAAATGGAATATTTTGGAAGTTGCAAATACTGGGAATTTTTTGGATCAATTCTTTCTTTGGTTTAATATATTTTTTAATCTCTCTTGTTTTGTTGTGTCTCCCTTCATTTTGTGAAGGTAAACATTTATTTTCCTCAGTAAATAGTGCTACTAATGCAAAATCATATGATTGGAATATACTAATTAGTCGAAGGGTATATTCATAAGTTTTTTCTATTTATTTACTACTAATACTAGAGTTGGTTAGATATTTGAAGATCAATATTCTTATTAAGAAAATATATTCAATCAAACTGATTCTCTATTCATAGTTAAGTCCTCTCATAGTTTCAATTTATGCTATTATTTTTTTATTAGTTTGCTATAAAAATTAATATATTTTTATAATAAGAAATAATTAATTCTACATTTTATCCTAAATAAGAAACTCATATAAACAAACAAATGTTATATCATAAGTTCCAGAAAAATTTATATTCACATATACGCTATAACACTTTTAAGATCATAAATTTAAGGGAAAATTGTGATCATTTTATCTAATGTAAAATTCATGTCAATCCAAATTATATCACAACGAAAATAGAGGAAGCAGATGTTGTTAGTTTGATTCAGCCCTCGGCAGCCAATGACTTCAAGAACGTCAAAAGAAAAGGAGGAACTGTTGGGAAGCAATGAGACCAGAATTAGTAGTGCAAATAGAATATCCATTAAACCAACTAAGGAACTCACATATACAGCAAGTTAAGTGTAATAAATTGGGTGCAAACTGGATGAATCATCCAGTTATATATTGCTCCAACAAATAAGATATCTGAACCTGCAGAATAAATGAGATACAAACATTGGCTTTCTCAAAGCATCAGTTTGTGGCAAGTTCCCTTGCATATCTCTAACCAAACGAAAACGATTTCTGGAGTACTGGTCAATGCCTGTACAGTGTACACATTACAGCTACTCTCAATGCTGAAGTAAGGAGGCCAATTCAACAGCCTGTCTGATGTCCGACAGAGTTTTTGGTTTGAAATTGGCACTGATTTATGATACAGATAGCACAAATAGAAGTGTGTTGTATGTTAATAGTTCAACTGTTCAAGGAATGAACACTACTATTATTATGCATTCAAGGCTAGAGATGAAATGGTCACACGATCACACAGCTTAATTTTCTAATCGAATGTGTCAACTCCGGAGGGTTCAGCATATACTTGATACTGATATCAGATGTTATCCTGAAAACGGAAGAAACTTACTCCTACTCGGTATTTACACCAACCCTGGAATGGAGACAGCAAGGCTGAAGATCCAGAGTCTTCTTGAATGTATGAATCAGGCTTCATCTCACTTTATTCAGTTCTTCCCTCATCTCAGTTTCCTACTTGAACATAAAATATCTTGTGCTAAAATTGTTGTACCTGTTTACCTAGTTTGCTAATGGACCGTTAAATGAAGATGTGAAATTGGAACTCTGCAGAGATACAAGAGTTCGAGATCATCAAGAAAGGAACTTGCAGAAGAAAGAAATCATCGATTTCTTGACACCTGCAATACAACTATTTCCAGATCACTAGAGAAAATACAACCAACAAATCCTCTGGTGAATTCCATTGTTCAGCAGCCATTCTAACTGGATGATTACAACTGCACTTTATCTACAGATGATCATTCCTTAAATATCTGCACCTGCAGCCTGTCCATTTTGAGCATTCTCTAATGAAATTGCTTTTCCCTTGCTCTCAGAAACTTTTGCACCATCTGCTGCTTTCTGGGTCTTTGAACTCTGTAGAAGCTTGAGCTGGTTTTGCAGAGCCTAGATAAATAAATGTAGATTCCATAGGTAAATATATGCATACATGCATATATATATGTGTGTGTGTGAGAGAGAGAGATCGAATAAGCAAAAAGTTAACCCAAGAAAAGAAACGCTAAGAAGCAATCTTAAAAATGAGAATCCAATCCACTAAAATGTGATCTTATACAGGGTGAAGGCTATACATCAATTTTCAGAGCTGTATGGTCCACACTTATCTCAACCCTAACAGCATATTAAATACATCCCACCCCTCCTTCAAAGAAAAATGTTGAAAAAGAGAATAGAACAATCAATGTACTGAGTTTGGCCACCAAAGTTGCAAAGTAACCATTTTTATTTTTATTTTGATAACCGAGAAATCCGTCTGTGACCCACCCTTTGGACCAATCACAGGTTGCAAAGTAACCATTTAAAAAGGAATTTTGCAATTTTCTTCGATAAACATCACCCACCCTCAGCCCTCCCCTCCCTCCCTCTCTGAACTTCCACAGAATTTCATCTGAGGTGATTTGTTCTACCAACAGAGCTGAAGTCCCATTCCAAAAAGAGAATAAACTTTAAGAACTTCAAAGTATTTTAAGACAAATAGAATAATTGAACTTGTTGAAGTGTGTGACCATCTCATTTAAAAACTTAAGTTATTAGAGAGATCACACTTTTATTTACTTAATTATATTATTAACGTATCCCCTCATGTGCGGGCTTGATTTTTTTTTCATAGGCCAAGCACGTGGAAATTCTTTTTGATAAGTGATAACGGGTGGTAGTGAGACTTGAACCCGGGACCTTCGCCTGCTCTAATACCATGTTGGATGTGTGAAAAACTTCATCGAAAAGCTTAAGATATTAGAGAGATCACACTTACATTTACTTAATTCTATTTTCAACTGAACTAGAAATTATCTCAATGATGATTAATGCATATTGAAATTAGCAATATCATCAACAAACATACAAGAGAGATACCAATTAACCAGACAAATGTTCATACCTCACACTGCTGCTGTAAGAATATCCTATGGGCCTCGAGCTGAGTATCTGAAGTACTAAGGTTACTCCAGGAACTATCTCCAAAAGGCATGTTAGCACCAGGATATCCTAAAGGACCAAAACTGGTCTGTGGATAGTAAGCAAAAGGCATATTTGCATATTGATGTTGCTGTGGCCATTCATTTGCAGCACTCTCTCTTTCTGAGTCCACGCTGACAGAACTGACTGGTCTGTAGGACGGAGGAAATAGAGCATATCCATGAGACCTGCAAGCATGAGAACAATTAACTAAAGTTCTTTCACTGTGCTTAAAAGAACTACAAATTTGTGGAAATAAAGAAGACAACCATCCCCTTGTCAACTGCCAAAAAAGGGAAGCCACCACCATCAACCTCACTCTGCCTCTACCACTAGTTCACACCACATGACCAAGGAAATATATATTGGAAGTCATTTCCCGTGCAGTTATGGACAACTTAATTAGCAATCATCTGCCTAAGTCAAGGGTTACATGACAAGCCAAATCTCCAAGGAAACTCATTGAATAAGACTGTATCCCACAACATGACAAGTGCTTATGTGAATATCTTCAGAGGATGCCAATGGCATACATTGGATGCTCCTTCAGTTCTAATTTATCTGTACTTTTGAATTTGAAGAGATTGGTATTCTTTAATGTAAATCCAGAAAACAAGTGGGGCTAACAGTTATTACTATAAAAAATTGAGACCAACAACTACTTGTTCTTTTTGAAACTGAAACTGCCAACAGTTACTTGTTCTTAGTGGTTTGAACTTGGGACTTCCATGTTGGAGGTCTCAAGTTCGAAACCCCTTGCCAGCGAAAGCAAGGGGTTTGCCTTCTGGGTCGAGCTCGTCGCACCAGGCTTGCCTAGTGCGGTTTACCTCTCCTATGTGGTTTGCGAGCTATTGCATAGGAGCGGGGGTTTTACCCTGTGCGCACCCAAAGGGTAGCGGCTGCGGGTTTCCCTTGTCATCAAAAATAAATAAATGGAGAGCATGAACCATAATGGGGCATGGAGAAGAATCAACGTAACTATGCATATCAAGGAAGATAATCAGGGAGGTTTAAGCCTTTACATGCACTTCTGGGGGGAAGGTCTCATAAATATGCAAAGAAGATAAGCAATACAATGTTGACATAGAAGAGAAATTATACCGGCTTAGTGTTGGTGCAGAAGGATAAACAAAGGACTTCTCATAAATTGCAGCAGCAGCAACTGCAGCTTGGAGTCTAGCCTGGTGCTGACTAACATAACCGTTTGTCCTAGGGTCTGCTTGGGAACCTCGAGATGTGCTTGCTAAACTCATTCCTGTGCCAATTAGAGATTACCAGAGTGCTTAGTGAATAGATATCATATACATTCGTCACTTTGTACAAAGAATTATCCAAGTCTCTAATAGCCACAAATGATTCCCTCCAAGCATGTCATCTTTAAGATAAGAGATTACAGATGACAATCCACAAGCTGGGACACAATTATTCAGTGTACACCACATGAAATTTCTTCCAAAAAAAATAAGTAATTTTGTTCCACTACAATCATGTAATCTTCACCTATAATCAACACACTTCAGCAGAAGTTTAATGCTCAAAACAGCTTATTACAAACAAATGGATGATTTAACCATTCATCTCAATTCTACTATAGCAAAAAAGCCATGATGAGCAACATTTGGAAAATGAAACATCAATTTCCAGGCGTCATTCAAAATTAACTTATTAAAGTTGATACACAATATAGAGAATAGCCAGTTTTAGGTGATACCTTGCTGAGCATATCCAGATCCAGCAACAGTCGTCCCATTTTCAGGTGGTACAACAAGAGCTCTGCAAGTAGGACACGTGTTCTGACGTTCTAGCCATGACCGGAGGCAATTGACATGAAAGAGATGTCCACAAGTAAGTTTCTTGGCAGTGGTCATCTCCTCACGACAAATGATGCAGATAGTGTCACCTCTGCAGGAACATTAAACATAATCATAATGATGAAGAAAACATATATATACCAAGACTCTAGTTAGTGAGAAACTTACCCATTGAGCTCTTCCAGTGTAGCATCTGGAAAACGATCATTCATATTTGAAGTGATTTTTCGATATCGTATGTAATCAGCAACTCGAGTCTTGAAGTTGCGGAATGTCTCATAAAGCTCCCGAACCAAATGCAGAGGCACACCATAATTGCTGAAAGTCCAGGGAAATAAAGAAATAAATGAACACATAATAGTGGGTCAAAAAGAACATATATAATATGGACAGAACTAAGTAGTAAGAAAGATTGTACGTCCCAGAATGTCCAGGAAAATAAATAAATAAAATCAGAAGGAAAAGAGAGAATATATACACAATGCTCGATCATAAACAAGAGATCAGATGAATGATAAATTTATGGTTGCTTCTACCAAAAGCCAAATAAATATCAGCAGAAAAGCAACAAGGATCATGCCTGAACTAAACTTTTTTTTAACAATTTGATTGTTAGTGCCTAAACTAAACTTTAACACATGTCCCACCCTTCCTACATAATTGGATGGTTTTTGCAGGCATCACATGACTATTTACATCTCTTGATGAAACTCAGTGAAGCTTTTGCTAGCATAATTATGTATAGATACAGATCCCAATCTAACTATATAAGAGGATGGAAGATCGAAACCAGAACATTGTCAATTGCTGTGTAATGCAGTGAAAACTTCTTTACTAAAAAGAAGGGGAGAAAAGATGTATTCTACTTGACATCAGCTACAAAAAAAAATTGAAGTCCTAAGAAATATCCAGGAGCAAAAGGAGAAAGGAAACAGGACTTTCTCTTCAACAAGGATGGCCCTAGCACTGCATTTCCAAAAGAAAGTAGCAAGACATGGGAGAAACAGATTTGTTTTAATGATCAAGAATTTTATCAAAACAAGAAAATGCTTTCATTTGGGCAACATTCAACAGAGGTATACTAATTTGAGCCTATTGTTGAGCCCCATTTACCCTCTATCCATAAGCAATGCCACAACTAATCGGTCACAAAATGTGCAAATAGAGATCAAACATCCTTTTATCCAAATACTTGAATTGGAAATTACAGAAGTTTCTAAGATACCTATAAGTGTGGCACACCTGAATCAGCGCACAGACAGCCAATCATCCTATTGCTGGCCGAAAAGAAAATTAACAGCTCTATGAATAATGCTTTAGTCCTATACTATTTAGAAGCTTAGAAGTTCCTGAGGGAAGTAGATCCAAAAATTCACAGGGATAGTAGGGCCAGATGGGAAGGAGCCTCTTTATTTTTCACTATTATTCACTAGAGAGACGAATGAGCTCGATTAGATACACTGAGAACACCATGTGGAAGTCTATGCTATTTCACAACAATGTAACATGCTTGAACTAATTCTGGAGTCTTTTTTTTTTTTTTGATGACAAGGAAACCCGCAGCCGCTACCCTTTGGGTGCGCACAGGGTAAAACCTCCGCTCCTATGCAATAGCTCGCAAACCACATAGGAGAGGTAACCCGCACTAGGCAAGCCTGGTGCGACGAACTCGACCCAGAAGGCAAACCCCTTGCTTTCGCTGGCAAGGGGTTTCGAACTTGAGACCTCCAACATGGAAGTCCCAAGCTCAAACCACTGGGCCACCCCGAAGGGTCTCTGGAGTCTTTTGATGTCAGTATTAACTCTCTCAAACCAAAAAAATGATCTCTTGCTTTCCTTAAATGATAACCTTTTTCCATTACTATTCATTGACTTTCAATTATACACTACAAGAAGCTTCTTCTTTTTTTAAACAAAGTAATTGATACGAAAGGAGAAAGAAGAGTAACAGCAGAAAACAATAAAATAACATAAATTTGACTTACATGAAAATCATGAGGAAGAAGCACATGTACATAGTCAAGTGGATCAAGTCCCGAATAAGTTCCAAGTAGAAAGTATATACGGCCTTCCTCTCCCATTGTCCGTCCATAAGCATGTCACGTACATAGAATACATATTTTACAAATGTTGCAACAGTTGTTGTAGCAAGTATCATGTACCTGAGAAATAAGGTTAAACTTCACTAGGGAGCTAGATATGGCATACATATAATATGATGAAACTGCACTTGGTAAAACAAAAACAGCCATATGGTCAAACTGCACTAGGGTAAAACAATAGCAGCACATTGACCAGAGTAACTAACATGATTCCCAGCATACAGCAGGTAGAAAAACCATTTCAAAGTAAGCACACTCCTTGTCACCATATACCATTTCAAAGTAAGCACACCCCTTGTCACCATATAAGTTAAAATATGCAGAAAAGCAATGATGAATAAGCCAAGAATGATAATTGACTTCATCCATTCATACAACAGTCATGTGAGTTAATGCATAACAAAGCAAAGATTTCAAAGTAAACAGTGAATCGTGCATTAAACTATTCAAAATTGAATAAAACTGACCCCAAGAGATAGAGAATGGGAAATAGGGTGTACGAGTACCTTTACCTGATCGAGATTTTCAATATATGGTTTTAAAAAACTAATCATCTACAAAAAAACCTCTTCATCATCTAGCATTATAATGATTAAAACATAGGGTTTTCAAACAAAACCAGCTTTAATGGTGAATCTCAGAGCATCTGCCTCCAATTTGAGTAAACCAGTGCAAGAACTACAAGCCTGTTTGGATTGGCTTTTGGCTTATTTTTATTATTTTAACTTAAAATCAAGTGCTTATAAGCACTTTTTAATTTTATTCAAACACTCCAAAAGTGCTTAAAAGCTATTTTGGCTTAACACACTTAAAATAAGCTAATCCAAACAGGTTCTACATCAGAAAGATAAACAGCATTTGCAGGTGCAAAGATCCAACACCGTACCTTGCCAGCCCCAGTAGACAGCAAATTATATCTGTAAAGTATCATATATCCCCATGTCTGAAGCCCAACTAAGCGTTTACTTAAGGCAGAGGCATGAAACATGCGTGTATAACCCCTCAACCTGGTGGTATCCAATCTAATGAAGCTCTACTCCTTTCCCTGGCATATATCTCAAATTGCACCCCAAAGCACAACTAGAATAATAGTAGAACTTTAAGGATCATAGCACATATTCAGACAGGAAAAAAACTACAAATGAATAAGAACAGCATGGCTTACTCAAACGCGAAGAAGAGAGAACCAGAAGCCTGTCTTGTCTGTATCAAATGGTTCATGTAGTTGTACAAAAGGAGACTATCTATGAGAAGGAGGAAGCCCATGAAAGAAACTATGCGAATGTGGGACAACTTAGTAACAGCTGGAGTTGTTTCAATGTACTCAACCCGTTTCTGGGCCAACCAATGCAAAGTCTTGACTAAAAATAGTGCGGTAACCATGGTAATAAACGTCATGGAGAAGTCTTGCCGGAAAATAGTGATTGCAAAAAGTATTTCCATGAGTTCCCGCCATGACTGCTCATTTAACCTCTCCACCTCTGCCTCTCGAAGGGTACCAAGGAAAATTTTCTTGGTTAGCTGCCACAAAATGCACATAATGGCAAGACACATGTTGAGGAGAAGCACCAGACTGATCTTAGATGTCGATAAATAAACCATTGCTGGGTAAAACTGGCCTCTACTATTAAAGGCGTGATAAATGACAGCTAGAGAAGCTATTACACTAAGCCCAGCATAAGTCCGTACTCTCATCATTTTCTCTTAACCCTGTCACACAAAGCCACTACTCAGTCAATTAACAAGTTTTCTAGATCCAATCAAATAAAGAAGTCTGAATGTATCATGTCAAAATTAAACATGTACAACATATATCATATATGATAACATAAAATCCACTCTTTGAAGATTTAATAATCTTGATAGATAAAAGAATATATTAATAATTATTAGACACATCAATAATAAGATTCCATAACATAAACTGAAAGGTCCATGCAGAACGACTACTTTTGATTCAAGGGATATCCAAAACTAGTTGATTGCAAATGTCTACATATGTGATAGTCAACTATTAAAATCAGCCGTTCGAAGAACTAGAACTTGATAAATGACTTCATCACATAATGCCAACAACTCTCAATGTTGTTAATGTTCCATCTTTTATGATCTTATTCCCTTTTTCGTTTATGTACAGGAGTCCCAGAAAATTAATTAGTGATACTGAAAGAGAAATTAGTACACATCGTGACTTCGGATCCTTTGCCACATCAAGCATATGACAAAAGGATGGTTATGAATGTAGAGAGTGAGACAGGGAGAGTGTGATGATGAAAGTAAAACTACAGAGAAAAAAATTAGTATGCTAATTGAAGCTGAGGCACAGCTATCTCCATCTCTTTAAGAAGATTTAAGCATACTATTTCATCCAAAAAAAAAAAAAAAAGATTTAAGTATACTATATTTTTTTAAAAAAAAATCATTGAATGTACGTATTATTGATTTAGAACGATTATAATCCATAACACATAAGCTTCAAATCCCGACCGACTCCAACTGAGTCTACCGTAGAGATTACATCTTCTAATGGGCTATACCAAATTAATATTCAAATAAACTGTTTTCTAAATCGATCCCTCGTAGTTTAACACCAAAGGGGAAAAATATCCCAACTTTGCAACATCTACGAGAATTCCAGAAATAAAAACATCCAGATTGTTACAATAGATTTTTAGAACCAAAATTAAAGATGATGAAACAATTCTCGGTGACGCTGAGTTTCGTTAGTTCGCAAATTAGCCATTGACAGAAGTGAATGATAAATCTATAATTAAAGCTTCGTGAGTATAAATATACCTGTTAAGATTTCTTATCTTCCTGCTGATTCTGAATCGTTTATTGCTAAATTTTGCGCCTTACTAATCATAAGAAGAAGAAAGCAAGTGCTTCGCGCGTCGTTGCGAAGGAAATCCCAAATTGTTGTCCGCCACGTGTGGACACAAAACTTGCCCGACCCGACGGACCAATTGGTTAGATTAGAAGGTTTTAATATAAAAAAAATAAAATTATTTTCTAGGTGTGTTTTTATCGATCTATTAGCTACTTAAATTAATCATATTTTTATATGTTACTTTTTAAATTTATACACAATTGTCTTAATAGGTTGTAAAATTTCATGTTTTTTCTATTTGAAGTTAATGCTATAATTAATGGAAATACATAATTTAGGTGGTTAACTTAATTATCTAAATGATTAATAAAAATATACAGAAAAGTTTTTTCAAAAATTGCATCGAAAATATATAATTAAAACATTTTAGTAGTAGCTGAAAACATTGTTTTTTGCAAAGTGAAAAAGGAGCATATTTGACTCCACACAATGAGCATATTTCATGTTCTTCAATTTTGGTTGTGTACAAATAAATACTTAAAATTTGGATAAAATTGCATAAATAGATTCACACATTCTATCTGTGGTGTTCTACGTATATTATATCGCATAAGACTCAGTACTTATTCAATTTTGTATAAATTTGAATATTTTACTTGTGCGCATTTAAAGTTGAAGGGTATAAATATAAATGTATTAGTTCTATTTTTATTATTTTAAATTGAAAAGAAAATGTGTAATTGTACTACTTTATTAAGAGTTTGAAGGGTTTAATTGGCCAAGAATCTCTTGAAAACCTTACCGGAAAAACTTCAAATTCACCGACGAACTTGAGAACTCTCAGCGGCGGAGTTAGCATTGATGTCATCACCTCCACACGGTCAAATGGATGCAGGTACAAATTCCTTTCCTACCGTCCGTATTGTCATCAGTATTGCAGTTTTCCACTAAATATTTTGTTAGTACCAAGTGACTATGGAAGAAATTTTGCTCTCTTACCTGTTTATCATTCTTCCTTCTTTATTTTCTACCCTAACTTACGATTGAAGGATCAAAAACATCTGAAGTATCCCTTTTTTTCAAGTTTCATGGCTGAATTATCATGAGTTCACACTTCCTAATATTTATTGAAGCACACCTCAACTATGAAAGTTCTTTCCTTTTCATTATATAAGGGAACAACTTATAGTTGAGTTGTGTTTTTATAATAGTTGGTTACAACTCGGGCAGGAAAAGTGAACACATGATAGCTCAAATATGAAATTCAAAAAAATTGGGGTACTATAGTTGTTTTTTTGATTCACTCCTATCTTATTAATACATAGATAATATCTTTCTAAGTCTCTGCGTTCTCTATTGTGATTGTGACCAACCATCCAAGTGGTTCGAAAGTGATCAAGAACATGCATTGTTGCTTTGCCTACTTTTTTTTGGCACAACTGTTTCCACAATTCATTCAATGTGTGAAATATCTGTTTTTTCCCTCGCCTAAAAAAAACCTCTAAACTTGAGACATAAGCAGAACAAAAGTAAATACTTGGAGGAGACCTCATAAGGAAGCTGATACTTGTACTGGATGAAAATTAGTTTTTATTATGCATAACTGTATGGAGCACTAGTTTTCTGCGCTTGCCGGACATTTCTTAACTTCATTTTTATTTGTTAAAAAAGCAATGAGGATCTCATATCCTCAAGAGTACATAAATAAGGGTTGAAAATAAAATATTTGTAAAAATTTGATTTTAGTGTATTTCCCCCTTTTTTATCATGGGAGATAAGTGTAGGAAAGAACTCGACAAAGGAATCCTCTGTATGCCACCTGCATGTGAAAGAGAAATCGACTGGCTGCTCAAAAATCTCTTCATGCAATATGGCAGTAAAAATGCATAGTCAGTCTAAAATTAAGTCATAGAGAATACCAATTAAAGACTAGTTATAGGAAAAATAGACACTTGGACAGGATAATGAAATTTGTGAAAACCAAAAGTTATCAGAAACAGAAACAGCTAGCTATGTGTGTTTAACTATTTGCTGTGGTCCTATTGGAGGGTAATCTCTTCATTGTCTCTTTTAGTGATTTGAAGGGTTGAAAAGGAGACTAAAGGTTACGGAAAACAGATGAGAACCCATGAAGTTAAAAAGGAAACTTTGGGGAGTAGAATTCAGATTTGTGGCATCTGCCTTATAGTTTTTTTTGAGATTAAAAGGTTATGCAAGTGCAAATATTAATGTGACTGGATTATTATTCCACTGAAAAGAAGTTAATCACGGATCAAAATTGTGCTTCATGGCTAAAGTGCGAATGAAGAAGGGTAGGTATCAATGTAGAAGAGATTATAGCACAAGGGATTACTCTACCCAACTTGAATGTGGCCTTCAAAACAAAACCTGAAGGGGAAGTGACGAAATAAGTAGCCGTCTTTATGATCCCAGACATAGAAAGAGATGAAAGTGCAGGTCAAAAGAGCCATAGATCAATGAAAAAATGGCCATATTTCCCTAGTCCTTATTTATATGATAAGTAAGTCCACTGGTTTTTCTACCATTTACACATCTATTAGGGTTTCTCCCCTCCAAACTTGTCCTTGTGTGTGTGGCATGCCTAGAGCGTAGAAACATATGTTGCATTAGCCTTCTCTTACCATCTCAGATCATGAAAGCCTAAAGACCTAAGTTTGATCCTTATCATCCTTAAGGACCCCAACGTAAGATTCCAATTAGGGCTGGGCAAAAATGCCGAAAAACCGAAATACCGAACCGAACCTAATGTTTTTGGTATTTCGGTTTTCGGTATGTAACTTTTGTATTATTCGGTATTTCGGTTTACCGAAATATATTATATTATAATATATATTAATATTATATTAATTATTAAATAATAAATTTTATATGCATAATTGAATTAGTCAATTAGGTATTACGCTTCACTTTTCAGTATTCTTTTTTCTTCAACTGACTTAACAGCGCCGCTTTCAGCCTTTCACCGTCCCTTAACGCTTTCCCACTTTCGGCGACCGGCGTCGTCGCATTGACCAGCAGGCAGCAGCCGGCCAGCCGCCAGCCTCCAGTTGATCAGACAAGTCTCCCTAAGAGACTGCCCTCGAGTTACCAAGGTTGGCTACATATAAGGTTACACTGCAGATAACTCCAACAAGACAGGCAATAGCATGATCCAACAGCAGCAATCTGTGGTTTCGTCGGCCATTGTCTAGTCACAACAGAGAGGAAACCTTCTTCTGTTGCTTGAAATGCTTAATATTTTTAAAAGCTCACTAAGCAGGCTCAAAACAAAAAACCGAACTAACAAAAATCGAATCGAAATAATAAAAACCGAATCGAACCGAAATAATTCGGTTCGGTGTTCGGTACACATGGTACAAGAACTGAAAACCGAAAAATCAAAAAAAAAAAATCGAAATCGAATCGAATTACCGAATGCCCAGCCCTACAAAATATTGATTTGAAATACTAAATTCATTTTATATAAACTCAAAATTTGAATTGAGATTTTTTGTGATGGGTGACACTTTTGTATTTCCTATTATATAGGTAGAAGATTAAAATATATAATTGAGTTTTGAGAGATAAGGATAGCAAGGTAAGTGGTGAGGAATTTTATGAGATTCTTTAGATTAGTTTTTGTTTTCTATCATTATTTTTTTAAAAGAAAAAATTGTCTACGTATTTATAGCTATGCCTTTGTTAATGTTTTTCTTTTTCTTACTTTTTCGTTAATTATTTTATTTTTTTATTTATTTTGTAGCATGAGATTTTTGAAGTTTTTCCAAATAGTTAATTTTGTTGTTTATTAACTGTTTTTCTTTTGTTTTAGTTTTGTTCTAACACCACCAAATGAATTGATATTAGACTGCCACTTGGGTGAAAATAATCATTTTAAAGTTTTTTTCTCTAAATTCATCATTACTAATTATTATAATATTTTTTTCTTAATATTATGCTCATAACTTTTGAATAAACTAAAAAAAGGAATCAATTTTTGCACATTATTGTTATATTATCTAATAATAATTTCAATTTTTAAAATATTATTTATTAACCTTGATCTCATTAGCCATGTCTTCAAATGTAAATACTACCTTATACAAAGAAAAATAATAGTAATTTTGAGGCCGGCGACCGGCGTCGTCGCATTGACCAGCAGGCAGCAGCCGGCCAGCCGCCAGCCTCCAGTTGATCAGACAAGTCTCCCTAAGAGACTGCCCTCGAGTTACCAAGGTTGGCTACATATAAGGTTACACTGCAGATAACTCCAACAAGACAGGCAATAGCATGATCCAACAGCAGCAATCTGTGGTTTCGTCGGCCATTGTCTAGTCACAACAGAGAGGAAACCTTCTTCTGTTGCTTGAAATGCTTAATATTTTTAAAATCCCACTAAGCAGGCCCATAACAAAAAATCGAACTAACAAAAACCGAACCGAACCGAAATAATTCGGTTCGGTACACATGGTACAAGAACCGAAAAAAAAACTGAACCGAATTACCGAATGTCCAGCCCTAATTCCAATACGTCTTGTTACGCATAGAGGCAAATAAGTCAAGCCTAGCTTAACCTTTTAGGCCCAAGCTTGAGAGAAGCCTAAGCTTTTGTTGCTCAAGATTGACATAATCTGGTAGTGAGAGGCTCAAGATCGAGCTATTGATTGTGTGATCAAACCAACAATCCCCCAGTTGGGATGTATTACTTTAATTGAGTTTCAAGATATGTTAAGGCATTGTATGTTTTTTAAAAAATGGATCTTGGGTCTTAATCCAAATGAACTACAACCCATACTCCCAACCAATATGGTATGCTTACACCCTGCTCATGCCCAAGGGGTTGAACATCTTGAGCGTGTTAAGAAAATGAACTGGGCCTAACTTAAAAGGCATTCTGGTGCACTAAAGCTCCAGCTATGCAGGGGTCTGGGAAGGGGGAAGTGGTTGAGAACCCTGAGGTTTCAGTTTCAAAACTCAATGGAGACAAAAAAACACTAGGTGATTCTTCTGATTTGTCCTAGCCTTTGGGGTGGACAGAGTTACTTGGTACCTATTGCGGGTGGGAGGTGGTAGTTATCCCGTGGAATTAGTCCAGTTTGTGCGAGAAAGCTGGTCAGGACCCCACGGTCATCAAAAAATAAATAAGGATCTATTGTATGCAACCTTACTTTTTTAAAATAATAACTATCTCATTAATTTTGAGGTGCAATTCACTGGGAAATTCACCAGTTGATCTGCAGAATTAGAGTCCCCATGTCCTTCCTTTATTTACTCTCTCAGCTTCCCAAAACAAGACTAATCTGTGAAAACTGATCAGTAGGAACAAGTTGCAGGTTGTCCTAAAAGGGAATTACCTTCCTTACCAGTGCTTCATTCGCAGGATGCATAGTCTGGTTAGAGATCGAGCTTTTAGTCTTTCCACGGAGAATTTGGCAGTGGTACGGAGCTGCTATATTTGCTAACATTCTGTTGGAATCCAGTGACAAAATAACTTCGGGCAAATGGAGTAACCACTGCTTTTTTTTCCCGAAGATATTTTCCTATTGGATTCCAAAAGGAATGTTAGCAAATACAACGGCTCCTCTCCTTCCAAACATGCATGCTCCTAACTCCTATCAAACTCTAGTTTTCTACCTCTAACTCATCTGTCTAATGTTTCTTCTACTCAGACTTCTGAATTTCCCTTTTAGTATCAAAAATGTCCGCCAGAGAGTAGACTGACAAAACTTATAGGAAAAGAAGATGGATGCGATTGAGATTGAGATTGGGAATAAGGGAACATCTTGTGCACATTTTCTTATAGGTGAACGACAGATCTCTATGCTTTCTGATTTGGTTCCAAGCAAGGTTAGTTGAGAAATTCATGTAAGAACTAGGATCGGAATCCATAGTTAATGAAAGATTCATTAGATCTCTGCAGATTCAACACAAAAAAACAGAAATCTTACAAAGAAACCAAGGATTTTTGAAAGGTAGAGAGAGAAATGGGGAGCAAGACGGCCGTATTAGGGTAAAGAAGATGAGAACCCACCACCAAAATTCACAGATAACACAATATATATATATATATATATATACATCAAGGGTAAATTGGTGAAAACACATGCGAAACAAATAAATATCTTCAGCCCTAAGTCGGTGAATGGGCCGAATGGACCGTGTGGGCTGTGCCAGGGACTGGATCAGGTAGACATGAGATGTGACTCAACAATTGAGTCTATTTTAGAATTTCCTGAAATATGTTCTGTGTTTAAATCTATGTTGCTCAGTCTCTCCAAAATTGTTGCCACAGCCGTGTCGGATTCTTCAAATGCACTACTTTTGAAATATCCGACACTCACCCGTAGACATTTTTGAAGAGTCCGAGCAACATAGGTTAATATGCCTCTCAATTTCCTTATTATATGTATAAATTTTCTGACTAGAACCTTATGCAAATAGAGTTACTGCAAACCGCATCTGTTAAGATAACCTTTTCTAGAAGGAAATGTTTCCTTTTATCTGTTTTTCAATTAATATACTTTTGGATTCTATCTTTGACTTGGATTAATCTGTGCCTATAGCCTATATGTGCATCCATTCTTCCAAAGATATGAGGTGACACAACAATATTTTACCATGAAGAATGAGCCCTTTAGCGGATTCCTTCATTCTTAGGTTCCAGTATACCTTACCTTACTACCTAACTTTGAATTATCACTTCCATTGGTCTCAGGTAACATGCAAGAGACCAATGGAAGTGATCAATAAAATTTCACCTATCAAGGTTGAGGGCAGGATTGTTGCCTGTTTTCCTTTCATAAAAGTGGATTTATGTACTCCCTCCGTCCCATTTTATGTGGCACCCTTTCCTTTTTAGTACGTCCCAAAAAGAATGTCACCTTACTATAATTAGAAACAATTTAACTTTAAAATACCCTTAATGAAATGATTTTCAACCTTACAAATATCTAAGAATTGATTTAGACCACAAATTTCAAAAGTCTTCCTTTAATTCTTAAACACCGTGCCAAGTCAAACAGTCCCACATAAAATGGGACGGAGGGAGTATATCATTTTCCACATGAATCTGTCAAACATGACTGTAAGTAGTGGCCAAAGCCTAGCCATTAGGGCTCCTCGATCAAGTATCTACAATTGCTTTCTTATTGCATATCTACTTGATAAAAACTCATATCTCATTTCTCAATTTTAGCCAACAGAAATGTTGATGGAAATGATCTTTCTATGATAGTACAGCCTTTTTTTTTTGGAATAACTGTGAATGTACTTATTTTGGGTGCATATGTTTTGTTTTCTCTTTTTAGATTTGTGTTATCAGCATTCAGCCCTTTCTTTAAGTTTCCAGATTCAGGCAAGCGATATTTCTCATGAACCACGTTTTTCCCCCTCTATTTTCTGACCGTATTGTACTCCTTCAAATTAAGAGTCTAACCTATTAAACATCAAACTTTTTAAGCATCTGTCAAATGTTTATCAAGCAAGCTACATTTGCATAGTAATCTCAACCTATGTTGCTCGGACTCTTCAAACATGTCAAACGTGTCGGGTTCTCCAAAAATAGTGTATTTTTGGAGAATCCGACACTGGTATGGTGTTGGAAGTGAAGAGTCCGCGCAACTTAGATCTCAACAATGTCTTGATTTTTATTTTCTGTGGTCTTGTTTCACAGAATCGTAATCTTATTATGGTCAATAGTTGTTTTCATAACTTTTCACTGCATAAATATCTATTTGACAAATTTGTGTTCTTTTACTTTGAACTATTCAAAATAATTTGGGTGTTTAATGGCGTATGACCATGTGAATTGGGACTACTTGCTAAGTGTTCTGAAACAAATGGGGTTTGGGGATAGGTGGTTGAAGTGGATCAGTTTTTGTATTAAAACTGTTAGGTTCTCCATTTTAGTGAATGGAGAACCTGTTGGTTTTTTTCCTTCGGAAAGGGGACTCAGACAAGGGGACCCTTTATCCCCTTTCCTGTTTATTTTGGCTATGGAAGGGCTCAATAGCATGATGAGAATAGCAATTCACAACAATTGGCTCAAGGGTTTTAGAATAGGGGAGGGTGGTTTGGAGATGTGTCATCTGCTATATGCAGATGATACCATTATTTTCTGTGAAGCTACCGTGGAACCTATGTTGCGCGGACTCTTCATTTTTGCGGCCGAACCCGTCTCGACGCGACACTGGTGCGGGCGCGGGTGCGGGGTGCGTGTCGGATTCGGTCAATCCGATCCGGATACTTTGACCAAAGCCGAGAAAAAAAATGGGGAAGAAGAGATAATTTCATGGATGGCGAAAGTTGACAACGACGAAGTTGTCACAAGGTCTGGCTGCTCCATGGAAAAGAATAATGAAGAGGCAAAACTTACAAGAATAGAGAGAGAGCAGGCAGATTTTTTTTCTTGTACAAGAACAAAGAGGAGGCGAAGGGCTCCATGGAAAGAACAAATAATTCAAAGTTTTTTTCTTGAAAAAGAAGAGAGAGCTTTTTTCTTGAAAAGGAAAAAAGAAGGCTAGGGTTTCTTGGGAGAAGAAAAGGCAATATAAATGATTATTTCTTTTTTATAATAAATAAAAATAATTATAATTTTTTTAAAATTAATTAGTAACAAGTAATTAATTTATACTTTTAAATTTGTATATCTATAATTGATATCCTTTTAAGTATAGCATTTTACAAGATATTTATTATTATTATTATTATTATTATTTATAATATTGAATAATTTTAACGAATCCCCGCACCCGTATCCATACTCGGATTCGCACCCCCGAATCTTAAAATTTAAATTTTGCCGAATCCGACTCTCGGATTCGCATCCGTCTCGGATACCCGCGCCCGAGTCCGAGCAACTTAGCGTGGAACAAGTTACCTATGTCATATTGGTGGTATTTGAAGCTGTTTCTAGCCTAAAGGTGAACTGGAGGAAAAGTAGTATCTTCCCTATCAAAGAGGTAACGAATGTTCAGTCCTTGGCTAGTGTGTTGGGGTGTGAAGTGGGCATGTTGCCTACTGTGTATTTGGGTATGCCACTAGGCAGGAAATACAAAGAAGTAGAGATATGGGACAGCATTGTAGAAAGGTATGAAAAGAGACTAGCACGGTGGAAAGCACAATATTTGTCGCTTGGGGGAAGAGTCACACTAATAAACTCAGTGTTGGACTCAATACCTACATATGTGATGTCTTTGTTTCCTATTCCTGCCAGTGTAGTGAACAAGCTAGATAGACTAAGAAGATGTTTTTTGTGGAAAGACAATAAAGAGATGGTGAGGATTAATTAGCTTGCTTGATGATTTCTTACTTTTGAAGAGATTGAAAACCAAAAGAATAATTCTAGGTGAGGGATGTTTGGAAGATCTGAACAAATAAATCTTGTACTTATTTTCTTTATGTAATGATTGGTTCACTAGTTTCTTTAACTTCTCCTATTCTTTCTTTTCTATTTTCAACTGATGTCAAAGGCCGTTTTACATAAAGTTCTATTTTGTTTTCATTTTAATTTAGTTTTATTAATTTGGAGGTAATCTTTTCCTTTCCTTTGGCAGATAAAAGTTTTAACGCCCAAACTGTGAGGAGGAAGGGTGAGAACTAAGATGCCTCCAAAAATCATCTCTTTCAGCTGGGTCAGGATAATCTTATGAGGAGGAAGTTCCATATAGCCAACAGATGCTACATGTGCTTGTGCAACCCAGAATCTATCAATCACCTGTTTCTTCATTGCACTGTTGCCACAGACCTTCGATACATGTTCTTTTCTCTCTTTGGACTGACTTGGGCCATGCCAGGCTCTTTGAGAGACGCTTTTGTGTGTTGGTGCTCCTAAAAAGTTGGGAAGTCCATCAAAATGATCTGGTCTTTGGTTCCTGCTTTTTTATTTTGTGCTGCTTATGGATAGAGAGGAACAAAAGGTGTTTTGATGGCATCTCAACTCCCATTTCCTCTCTTAAGGCTAGATGTGTGATTAGTCGTTTTAGGTTTTTTTTTTTAGTTGTTTTAGGTTGGTCAACCACTCCTCTGTAATTACTGTTGAATCTTTCCTAGAATATATCAGCTCAATAGATCTATGTTGATAGTTATGATAGCTTTTTTCACCTTTGTGGGTAATCTCTTTGCAATGCTTGCATCTTCTTGATGATATCCTTTTTATTTCATCAAAAAAAGGGTGAGAGAACCATGAAAGTTCTATTGTGGAACATTAATTTCTGGTTCAGCACAAAGCTGTTGCTATTGATATTAGCACAAACTTTACTTCACCAAAACTTGGTATTTCCAGCCTTACCAACTCATATTTCCAATTCCATGCCAATTTCCCTTTCTCAAGCTACAATCTAGCAAATACAATAGTTGATGATCACATAATAAGGAGTTTGCTCCAGTCTCCAACAATTTGTTGCATTTCTCCCTATCTTAGCATGAAGAGAGCCTCATTCCGAACTCACTTTCTCAGAATTTCCCTTACTAAAAGAGGTCTCATTTCTATCTCTGCATTATTTAGTTAACTACTACTACTGGTAGTGTTATATTTCGGGTCCTACAGATCCTTTCTTTTGCAACCAGTAACTTATAATCATTCCACAGTTTCTGAAATTCAAACTAACACAATAATGCAGAACTGTCAATTAATACTTCAAACCCTTTTAGTACAAAAAGTTGTTTGTGGACTCTATCTAGTTCAAACCTAAGATACCTTTGGACCATCTATAGAAAGTGGCAAAACAAACAACAAAGTTTAAATAGACTAGAAGTACCATATGCAATACAAATTCTGTAATATATCAGTGTATCCCCGTTTTGCCTCCATATACAAGCTTGCTATCTTGCTTTGATTCAACTTGAAGCCTAAGTTTCGATCAAAGAGATAACTTCACGGCCATCAGCAACCAAATAAACCCAGCTATTCCGGTTTTACTTAAAGATACTGCAGATTTCAGTGGTGGAGCTGATGATGGGATCGGACTAATGTTGCTACTTATTGGCTGTGCTGCTGATGGTGGTGACATTACAGGAGGTGATGCAACTAGCCCAAAAGGCGGACTTGTAATGTTATGATCACAAGGTGGAGGCACAGGAAGACTGGCATTAATATGATCAGATGCCAAAGGGGCACCTTCCAGGACTTGATCAATGCCATGGCATCTGATGGAAGCACTTTTAGTGCAGATATTTTGACTAACGACTCTGGCATTGTTGAGAAAGAAATGCATCTTTCCAGAATTGTTGACTCTGAGGAAAACGTCAGGTTTTGAAGTTGGTATCATGGAGCCTGTTGGGAAGTGTTGGAGGTGGTCGAAAAGCAATGGTGATGGTAAGGAATGTCGTTGCAAGAAATCTACCACGTTGTTTTCTTGGATTAATGTTTGGGACAGTGTCTTGTCTCTTGGCATCAAGAAAGTGATGTTTCCTTGTATAAGGTCAACAGGGGCCATGTTAATCAACATTATAAAGGTGAAATAATTTGCTGTCCTCATCTCCTCAATGGCTTGGCGGATGTCTGAGGTACTGTTTGTAGCAGTAGAGACAGATGACAGCAGCAACTTTAGAAGGAATGTTAAGATCATATGATTTCTGGCCATGTTTGGTTGATTCTTTGTCAATGTGCTGTTAGATTTAAGTTGTTTGAAGAGTATTTGATTATATTATTATGATGGGTAATAAAGAGCATATGTGATACACTTTGCTAAGTGAAAGCTAAGCTTAAACATGCAATCTTGCTGCTCCAACAACTAATTAGCCTCATACCTGCTGCATGTATATATGGTAGGTAACTCTGCTAAGAGATCGCTCTATATATTTGTTTTTCTAGCACAAAGAGTGTTGTAATTTTATGATTTAGTTTCAATATTTTTTTTATAATAAGAATAATGTTTTATTTTCTTTAATGCTAAAAGTGTAAAAAGAAATTAAATTTTTCCTTTTGGTTGGAATGGGAAAAAGGAAAATAAAAAAAGTATCCGACCTGCCGGATTCGAACCAGCGACCTAAGGATTTCAGCACTCAAACTACAGTCCTCCGCTCTACCAACTGAGCTAAGGTCGGATTTGCTATTGTTTTGCTCCCACAAAACAAAGTTTACTTGCTTTTGTTTTACTAGTTCTCGTTCCCTCGTTATTTGCTGCTTAGTATATGCATCAACAACTTTTTAAAGTTGTCAATAAATATTATTTAGACACTCGAGAAATGACTTATTCCAATTGACCACCTAAACACATGATATGTTAACCACTCAAACTATGTCACATTCTCTAATTATATTCATCAACCAGAACAAGCGCGAAATTTTATGACTTATTAAAGAATTGTTGTCTTTGATCCTTTATTTAAACTATGTAATATCAAAAGAATGACTCATCTGAATACTTAACCACACATATTACACATTTCGAAATTAAAAGAGGATTAAACAATACTTATAATTTCCTGTTATACAAGCAAACATATGATCATTGAAATTTACAAGTCAATATCAATTCTTATGCAAAAAGAACATAAAAGGAACCTCTATAGAATATTTTGAGATTTGACAAGAAAGAAATCCTGCATGCTTTATTTCTAAGGCATTACTTTTAGTTTAAATGCAAGGAGTTTAACATGGAGATGATGCAGATTTTAATCATAAAAATTAAAGGAATTGAAAGGAGGTAATCTGATTTTTCATTTAGTGCAATATTGAAATAGTAATTGATCTCATCTCTTGCAAATCCCTTTTTTTGTTAGAAAAAAATAAATCTCCTACAAGAATGATGTTCATTATATCATATTTTAGGTCCCAACATACATAAGAAATAAGATTCCATGTATAAATACCATAGTTGATACATAATGACCTGCTCAAATTCGAATAACAAACTAGCGTAAATCGTGCATTTACTTTCAAGATAATGTTGGATTAAGCTTTTGGTGGAAGAGAGAGATTGGTAGATTCCTCAATTCCGGTTTGGGACTCGGGATGTTCTTGTTTTGCAGAAGTTGCTGCAACTTCTTGCACATCACTTTTAGCAGAAGTTGCAGCATGTTCTTGCACATGACCTTTAGCAGAAGCTGCAGCAAGTTCTTGCACATCACCTTTAGCAGAAGCTGCAGCAAGTTCTTGGACATCACCTTTAGCGGAATCTGCAGCTTGTTGTTGCACATTACCTTTTGATGAAGTTGCAGTATTTTCTTGTGCATGACCTTTAGTAAAAGTTCTTCTTTCTTCTTCAGCCAGTTTTTCCTTTGTCTTCTGTCCCACTTCCCCGGCAGCCTTAGTGACTCGACTTAAGGCACCTGCAGCCCAAGTTACCCCTGTCAAAGCATATCTGTTCTTCATGATGGCGGATCCAGCATTGCTAACTGTCTGCTCAGCAGCTGCAAAAGCAGATTTTGACTTTTCCGAGACTTGGAATTTCTGGTCCATTTCTTTCACTTTGTGGTTCACAATGGTTGCTCCTGTAGTTATTTTCTCACTAAGGCCATATTTTTGGTCTAAAGAAGCAACTGTGGCTGAGGTAGTGGATGTGATCTTGTGTCTCTCGTCTAGTGCCTTGGCTTTGCCAACTGCATCCTTGCCCAAGATAAAGCCCTTTGCCAACATGCTGCTGACGACGTCCTCTGCCTTTTGAATAGCAGATCCAGCAGCGGGTGCATTGGTGCTTTCAGTTGGCTGCACATATAAACAGTACACCATTTATGGACAATCATGTGATGGATGAAGCCGGAAAGTCTGCTTAAAACATAAAGTTATACATACAACTGGTGATACTGAAGCTGTAGGTGGGAGCTTGTACTCGGGTGCAAGGACTATTGAGATGGACTGATCAACAATTGTAGCTCCCTAAAAACACCAAGTGAGCTTATCAATCGCAAAAGTGGAGCAGTAAAGGAACAGTCACAAATTGGAAACAGCTCATCCTTGTAATCAAGCAACACTTAAGCTATGTGAACAACCAACAATACTTATGCTAGAATACACTTTATCTGTATCTCTGTTACAAGACTTCAAGTGGATTGAAGAAGAAGAGAAACAATGGTAGTATTGACTTTTTAAGTATAGGATAGTTCCCTTACTCTCCGTAACATCTGAGCAATCTGACATTAAATACTAAAACAGTGAGAGTATCCACAAAAAAAATTGTCAATAAGACTTTTCACACTGCAATTTCCCCTAGAGGTATGTTGATCGTTCTATTAAAGCCATCATGCTGAAGTAAGAAGGCCACACACAAGTAACATGGACCTAGGCTTTTATGATTTCGCTAGCTACTTTGAACTATTCTCTGGCAGAAATGGGGAGCTTCAAGACTTTAAGCACTTTTGTCATCTGCCTAATATAATCCTTCTCCACCCTCCCCTACACATCAAGGAAAAAACGAAGAAAGACAAACTGAAACCTAGCCGTGCACAAAAAAAAAAATTAATAAGAAATAAACATCAACAACGACAGAGAAAATCCAGAACTCACCAAGTCAAGATACAGACAACAATGAATGCTACCGAACCGAAAAACACTTAAAGGAGGTGAAAACTGGAAGCTCATACAGAAGCTCCCCACGTTAGATTGAGGGATGAGTTGTTTGTCTACTTATTTGGTCCTGAGCAATCCTCACCTCATACGGAAGAATCCCACATTGGGTTGAGGGATGAGTTTGTTTGTTTACTTATTTGCCCACCTCATGAACTAATTTTTGGATTGAGTTAGGCCCACGGTTCATTTCTTTATCGTAAGCTCCTTGTATTAATATGAAATGAGGAATGAAACTTTATCTCCCTCACCCCCCGTTGGCCAAAAATGCTAACATTTGTCTATGTTGGGAACAACCAAAGTTATGTGACGACTCTGATCAACTGAATCAACTGTAGTTTATATGGGACCACTTTGGAACTTCTATTGTTCTTACAGAAAGAAAAGGCTCCGAGTGAAGAAACCTAATTGAAAAGGAGATACCAACCAGCAGTGGTGTGTGAAGTACTTATCCAAGTAAATAGATGGATTAGCTCTTAAAGCTCCCCAGTTAACGGTCTCACAAGCTTACAAGTGACAGTTTAACCAAGAGAAACAGTACAAACGTGAAGCAAATTGTCGCCCCTTAGGGCAGCTGATCCTTTGATGTTCCTCAACATAAGCAGTATCCATTTTTTCTTAACCTAGAAAACTTAGCAATCTCATAAATGTGAAAGAGAATCTGAATTTATCTCACATAGATGGAATTATTCAGGACAACCACAAAAGCACAAAGCCACAAACTGTGAGCTAACCTACTTAATGCTATTCTCAGAATTTTGCTGTAGGGACACTTCAATATTCCCATTCTATCACCTCACAAAACAATATTCCACATTGAAGAAACAAAGTTATAATTCAAAAAGATTTAGAAAAAGGAAAAGGGGTGCTAGCTCGTATCATTTTTGATAAGGGATGCTTGCTAACTTAACTAGCACAAAGGTCTTGTACCTTTCATAGAATTTGTGGTGTACACTCAGAGACATAACTATCATAAATTATTCTAAAAGACATTTAATGCCTCCAAAAGTAATACTTCATCAACAAAGATAACAGTTTTTTCATCATTAACTGGCAATTGTAGAAACTTATTAACTATCAAGATCAAGGGGAAGTTTACATACTGAAAGAAGAACTGCAGTCTCTGCACTCTGAGGATCCTTGAATGTTACATAAGCAACTTGTGATCGCTCACTCTCACTATAAAAGAAAATTAAAAAAACATGTAAGTAACCATCAATCATCCTCAATAGGCACATTTACCCCTGTTTATCACCATATAAAATGTTGTGTAAAGATAAGTTAGATGCTGAAAAATTCAAAAATAATAATTATAAACTAACCCTTTCATCTCTAAATATTCAATATCCCCAGAGAAGGAGAAGAACTCCTTGATATCTTGCTCTTTAGCACCCAAAGAAACATTGTTCACTTGCACTGTTTTAACCTATCATAATAATAAAACAACCAAAAATATCAGCAAGACTTTACAACAAAAGGCTTAATTCTTCCACCCCGGAAGATGCAAAATCTCACGTACGGTTACGTAGAGTGGCAGTAAAAATGACTTATCTGTTAACTTTTCCACTATCAACCAAAAAAAAAAAAAAACAATCTTTAAATATTATTATCAGTTATCACCTGATGGGTATATTGCCATAAGATTAAAAGTCGTACCTTTCCTATATATACTAATTACAAAAAGGATATAAAGAAGAATTATTTTGTTTATGTATTTGAGAGATTTATTTACAAATGAAATCGAATCTCATAGAACAATAAGTCACAAAATGGAAAACAAATCATCAGCTATAATTAGCATTTGTGACAGAAAATTAAATTTAAAAAAAAAATAGAGATGTTGAGCTATTCACTTACCGTCATCGATCGAGATTAAAAAAATAGCAGATTAATCAGAGAAGAATAGAAGGAAACAAAATTGGAGGAAGAATCCAAAAGGGGTAAAAGATGGAGGAGTTAGAAATAGAACGTGTTGTACGCAAAAGTTGGCAAATGTTTGTTTCCAATAAGGCCAAACGAATATTGAGGGAGAGATATTTTATTTTTAAGTACAAAATAAATTAATTTAGCTTTCTATTCTGTTTTTATAAAGAATAGAAGTTTGCTTCCTAGTTCTCTGCACAAGTTATATTCAAACCAAATCAATAAATGTAAAATATACCATCATAATTAAGTGGTATATTTTGATTCTTTTATTTTTTAACGATTAAGGTTAATTTCATTAGTTTAGTGCAGATATTCGATGTAAATAATTTTTTTATTATAGTTACAAATGGTTACTTGTCGATTGCAAGCTTCTCCAAAATTTTGTAGGAGACCTCCACAATTCACTGTATTCTTAACGCCAATATTATAACTGCCAATATTTTCAACCTTCGCATGCTATATGGTTTCATAAGCTTTGTCGATTCTGACTTACAATTTATTGGTACACATTATTGGAATACCATATTTGGTAAGTTTAAATAAGTATTTTTGGCAAAAGGGTACTTGGATGACACTTGGAAGAGGTAATATTAGTAAATGATAAAACTGAAGACAAACTCTAACAGCAAAACAGAAATAGCAGAGGCGTTAAGGCTAATGCAACTTCCTTCTTTCGTCGTTTTGTACTCTCTAGTATTAATATTTTCACTTGCACGGCACATCGCCCACTTCTCCTGCTCTTTTCTTGCAAAAACTTATGTATTTTCAAATTCAATTCAAAAGCAACCTCCCCATTGCCAACACAAAACGTTGCTTCTCCTCCTCTTTGTAGACGCAGATTTCTAATTCATTTACAGCAGAAAAAAATTACTCTCTTTTTTGTATGTTTTCAAAATGAGCTTTGAAGATCTTGAATCAGGAAGCTCATTGTATGTTCAAGGAGGAAGTGGATCATGGGAACGACAAACAAAACAAGCCATCACAAATCCTTCTGCTTCTGATAATCGTCAATCCATAGTAGTAAGTGTGTTTCAAATAAACACAGCTTTGACGAACTTTCAACGACTAGTTAACACGCTTGGAACATCCAAAGACACTCTTCAACTCCGCCACAAGCTGTAAAGACTTGTATTCTGTGTTCCTTGATTAAGCGCATTTTACACTGGTGCATGTGTTAACAGGTTTTAATTTCTTGCTTTTCTCTGCAGCCACAGTACAAGGCAGCAAATTGGGGAATTGATAAAAGAAACTTCAGCTAAGCTTAAGAAAGCCATTGAATCAAATCGACATTCTCAATCTAGTGTAAGTGGATGAATTATTTGAACAAGAAAGTGAAGATAGAAGAATGGGAACCTTGTCAGTAATGTTTCTTTTAAACTTCAGGTCACCAAGAAGATCGCCGATGCTAAGCTTGCTAAGGATTTCCAATCTGTTCTTAAAAAGTTCCAAAACGCTCAGCAACTTGCAGCACAGAGAGAAGCAGCTTACACTCCTTTCATCTCCCAGGAAATTATTTCATCCAGGTAATTAACCACTCCAAATGCTTCTGCCACTTTCTTTCTTAGCCCGGATCTATGATCTTATCTTCGTATCTTACATTTGTATTTTGCAGAAGCACAGAGATTCAAATAAGTTCATCGATCAGTCCCGAGAGCGGTTCGACCCTTCTGGAATCCAAAAGGTTAGGAGATAACTAAGTACACACTCGTTGATAATGTATGTTAAGAAACTTTATTTCAGCACCCACGTCTCAGTATGGCAAGGCAAGTTGCTGTAATCTTATTTTTCTTTCTATTTTCCCAAATTCTTTATGCTACCACCAGTTCTTTTGCTCATAGTGAACCCTGGCTTTACTTCTATGGCAGACAGGACGTCGTACAACTGGAACATGAGATTGTTTTTAACGAAACCATCATAGAAGAAAGAGAGCAAGGAATGATAGAAATCCAGCAGCAGATTGGTGAACTGAATGAGATGTTCAAGGATTTAGCCCTATTGGTCCATGAACAAGGAACTATGCTCGGTTAGCCAATATCTCTATCCGATCCGATCCTTTGTCTTTCTTCCTCTGAAATTCCAACTATAACTAATCTTATTAATGAATCTGACATCCTAAAACCCATCTGCCAGATGATATAAGTTCTAATATTGAGAGTTCTCATGATGCAACTGCACAAGCTGCAAAGCAACTTACCAAAGCATCGAAAATCCAACAATGTAATTCATCTATGGTAAGAGTCTATATAGCAGCTATTCCTATGATAGCTGACGAATTGCCTTTAGCTTGGCGCAAAATTGATACTTCCAAATTTTCTTTGCAGAGCTGCTTGTTGTTGGTGATATTGGGGATCATCCTGCTAATAATAATTGTACTGGTGCTAGCATAAAGAGTTTTCCTCCAAGTTACTAAATTGAGATATTGTAGCTTTTTCATCTCTCAAGTGTATGGGTTCCAATTGTTCTACCTGCATCAGTCTGCTAATGTAGATAATTTGTACATCAGTATGACCTTCAAGGTACAGATGTACAGTAAAACAATTTTTAGACACCGGGAACTATCTGTGTTCAGTGTGCTACCACATTTTGTCTGTTGTACGTAATCTTACCTTTCATTTCTACAAGAGCTTATCCCCAGGCTTGAACTCGTGACCTCTTGGTCATAAGATGACAACTCTTACCATAGCGTTAAAGCTCTTCATTTCAATGATCCAGATATAGTACAAATTGGTATTCGACAATCACATTAGCAAGTAAATTACTAAGTACTACCATTTTTTCTTGTACTTCAGAGATGGTAAGAAGTAGTTTGGTAGGAGAATACCATCCCAGCATTATCCTCCAAGTCCTCCCTTAGCTCACTGACATTCGTCCGTCCTTGCTAGACTAGTGGTTCTATACATAATTTACATAACCAAAAGGGTACAACTATTTATTTCTTGAGCTCCACGCATCCACCTGATCCCAACAAAGGCAAAAATCAATTGATTCAACAGGCAAAAAAAGATATTACCTATTGGCTATTGCGATTGATCCTTTCTGACCGCATTCAATCGAGAAAACTGATATCTATCACAATTGAGTGCATGTGAGGACTAATCTGCTACCAGAGTGGGTATTAATCTCCATCAAACATTGGTAATCCGGTAAAACTTTACCCACACGGTGTTTACACCAAACCATAACCCAAATGAAACATTTCCACATGGGCAAATAAAGGTTCTTCCTCTATTTCTCATAAAATAGCAAGCAACAAAGAGAAATATAACCAAACTAATGGCTGCAAACTAAAAACGACCACAAATACTTAAGACTTTCAGAATGACCAAATATTAATCTGATAATAAGATACTGGGAAAGGAAAATATGTTCATGACTGTTAAGCTCATCATATCTAGAAAGAGAATCGACTATATGATGGGAGAAATCTGCTTAAAGTAACCTTTGCAGATTAACAGTATCACATTTTCTTGAAAGTTTTACTTACATCTGTATCAAATCCTCACTGTCATTCTATTATGTTTAAAAGAACTATATACACCACCAGTAACAATCTTTTAGCAACCTTTCCATCCCCCGCATCGTAACTAGAATATCCAAATACTCAAAGTGTTAGAATCAAAATGCATTAGGCACATAACATATTTTTCTACTCAAAACTTTGTCTGTGGTGAAGACCAGTCCCCCCAGAAAGGCATTGCTGTCAGTCCACCAGTACAGCGCATTCACCTGACAAAAACCACAGAAACATGATGAGAAACTAAAAGCCCCTATGCTCTCTCCAAGCATACCAAAGGTTTTAGTAGTTGTGCTCAAAGCAAAACTATAATGTTGTAAAGATTAGAACATGCATACTAGACATAGAAGGTCCTGAAATGAAATGGAGAAATATTGAAACCTGACTCCACCTCGAGATGTCATCCACCCACCCATATAATGCAGAATGTTAAGATATAAAATCAATGAAACATCTCTGTTCCCACTACAAAATAAGAATTAACTCAACAAGAGATTTTAAGCAACCAGCAGGCTGTCAGCAGCATACAGAGTCACATAGAGCTATACACTGAAAGTGAGATACCTCTTTTTTAATGGAGAAAATGAAAAAACTAGTCCCTTATGTTTGGGGGTTGGTCTAAACCTGCAAGTGAATTTCCTCTATGTTAGCAGTATACAGAGTCACGTACTAAGGCTGTTATTGATGGTACACGTGAGATAAAAAAAAGTTGATCCATTCGCTAATTCATATAACTGAGGGTCGAAGAAAGAAAATGGTGTATTTAATTGGCTTGAAAAAGATTTTTCTTAAGGTACGAATAGGGGGGAATAAATCTGGAGAAGTTCATGCTGATGGTTCTCTTCAGTTTAAACGGCTAATTGGTAACCATGCCTCTCACGAGCCAACTGCATCAAAGCTAACACCACCAAGTATTCTAATAATAATAGAGACCAAAAGTGCTCAATGGTAGTAAACATGAAAGGCTAAAACTACTTGGATGTATATATAAATGCCCATTTTAGACCTTCCCCCAAATCATAAGAGAGATTTTATCAGTTTCTCTTGAGTTATGCACGCATAAGTTTTTCGCATAAGCTAGAATTACAAAAACTTCGGATAAAAGAAAATGTTGTGTAAAAATCAAAATTAAAGGAAATGGTAAGAATTTTGCAACGGTTTGTCAAAGGGATAGGAAAGTAATAAGCTCATCATAGTGAATAACAAACAAAATTTCTACCTTTGATGTTTTCTGGATTCAACTAAAATTCACAATTTCATTCACTATGAGAGCCTGATGTGAGAAGTCCCATCTGTTAAGTAAGATGACTCATACGCTTCAGTTCTTCACAATCACTCTCTTGAACTTCTGGAACATCCTCTTCTTTTGCTAAACCATCTTCTAATGCTAGAGAACCAATCTCATCCTTATCGCCAGTGAGAGGGCTTGCTAAAAGAATCTGGTCCCAGAAAATGTCATTTATGCCTGGAAGCTTAGGCATCTCGTCCAAAAAGACATCATCCATAGAAAATCCATCAGGGACAATGGATGCTACATCATCCACAATATCTTGCATTGTTTCAATGTATGGCATATCCCCGGTCTCCGGCTGCTTAAGGTCAGTTATTTCAAGAGTTTCCGGTGTATTGAACCCATGTCCTGAAAATTCAGGGTTCACATGATCCGTCTGAGAGTTGAGCGCATTTAATTCAGGAAACTGAGGGACCTTGGCTTGCCCAGGAACCAGACTAGGGGAATACTGGATCTCAGGAATGACAGATAAACTAGAGTTGAATGGAAATCCTGAATCTGACATCAGATGAGATTGTGAAGAAGTTGCCAATTGCGAAAGAGTAACCTCAGAAATATGAGGGGATATACCACCAGTCTCTAATGTATTTTCAAAAGACCGGGCGCGATTAGTCAAGAAACCATGTGTATTCTTAACTATGGTCTCCAACCTACCAGATGTATTAGTTTTCAGGAGCTTCTGCAGCAATGCTTTTGCTGCCTCATTCATCAAAGGCTGGTAACGGACTATCTGCCTGTCACGCAAAGTACTGACCTGCTTGGCTGCATAATTTTCTTCTTCCTGGTTGGGGAATCTCCTCTTCTTATTCATCCCAGGAATGCGCCTTTTACCTTCATTCTGTTGATGAACCAGTTCAGCTATAAAGCCAGGGCTTTGCAAGGCCTTAGCAAGGAATGTCATCGCTTGCTGTTCCCTTTGCTCCATTAACTGAAGACGCTGCCCAACATTCTCCAAGCGGTGATCTGTTGCCTTCTGCTGCTGCCTCAAATTGACTAGCTCCTCCATATGAATACTTTTATCTATTTTAAGCCTTTCCACCTCTTCTTCAATTCCAATCTTCCCAACTTCAACACAAGATCCAACAGATAAACTTTGCACTTGGGAGGCAGTCTCCTGATGAACCTGCATTTGAGAGGGTTTTCGCCTACTTATAGTCTTCAAGAGGTGCTTCTGGCCTCTAAGAAATCCCTCATTTGCAAATTCCCAGCAGTCTGGATCAACCTTCTTGTAACCCTGGTTGATGAAAGGGGATAGCAAACTGTTAAAAGAGTAAAGGCTGCCCAACATATACAAAGAATATTTGTAACCGAAATACACAGACAACAGAGAATGACAACACTGTATTAAGTATTAACTGCATTACACAAGAAAATAATTCCCTCGTCATAATTAGAAGAGATTCTCATCGTCAATCAATTACTTAGAACATTGAAACCTGGACAGAATTGTTGCAGTATCACATAGATACACTTCATTTGATGTCTTGAAATTGTTATTCAGCAGACAGGACTAGCAAATGATTGGATTGCTAAAATAAGAAGTTGGGAATGGAGTCATGTGAGATTGTAATACTTGTAGTGATTTGTATATATCAACTTTTTCCAACAAAAATGTCTTCGCTTGCTTACAATTTAGTCAATATTTCAGCACATGCAACAAACACATTATAAACGGAAATATTGATGTTACTTATTTTTGTTTTTGTTTTTTTTTGTGGTGGGGGTAAACCAGACCTTTTTTTCCTGTTGGAATACTGTTATCCCATGAGAAAACATTACAAGCCCTGAACCCAACTTTGCAAAGCACACCAAACACTGAAATTACCATTTATCTTCCAAATATTGAATTCAAGATAGGCCCTAAACATAAACTTCCAGGAGATTAAGTCTGCTTTACCAACCCTGCAGACCTTTGAGCTTCCAGGCACTTTGTCCTTGCACCTCCTTGGTGCTCCTTCTCTAAATAAATAGAAGTCCTTTTACAGATAACATTTGCATACATAGTGATTGCCTCAAGTCACCCCCAGTTTTTCTATTTAAGATATTTTCCATGGCCAACTAATAATCAGTTTACGCAGCACATAATTTGCTAACTATGAAACTGAATAGCAGGAAGGACACACTCAATGTAAATGAAACCTTTGAATGATATTCTGAACTAATATACTAATCAGAAATTCTCTTCTAATTAGATAGAAAGTTTTTGCCTATTTGCTCAAATTTTGCAACATCTTTCCAACTCAATGTGCTAATCATATATAATCTCAGGATAAGATATCAACAAATAGAAGACAAATAAGATATCTTATATAAGAGCTACAAAACAACCTATCCAAGTAAAAACACCTAAAACAACAGAAAAAACGTAAATAAATCTCGCAGAAACAATCACCATAGCAATCAGCTGTGTCTCAAAATTATTAGTATATTTCCACTTCATTCAGACCGATGCACATTAGCTACATTCAGAATCCAATTCAACACTTGAAAAAAAAAGTGGTTTATTTAGGGTTTAAGTAAATTTCTGCAAACACGAAATCACAAGCAAAAGCATAAATTTCGTAAGAGCGATGAAACAAAGAAGAATTTTATTAATTTACTAACATAAGTATTCAACTGCCTGACGAAACTGGAAAAGTTATTGTGCTTAAAATACTTGGGCAAAATATCCCTGGAAAACTCCGGCACATTCCATACGACGAAACTGTTATTACTCTTACTCCACGACACAACAGTGTCCGTCGACCGATCATCCACCATGTCATACGTTTTGCTCAGAAAAGGCGGAAGCGAATTTCCTATCTCATGAACTCCTTCCATAGTTTTTTCGCCGTCCGGCGACATTCTGACGGTTGCTCTGTTTATTCACCTGGCATACACAGATAGAGATACGAAGAAGCAGAAGTTACACGAGGCACTAGAAAATGGTTTGTAGGTCTCGCGATTCGAGGAGATGGTGAGAGAGAAAACTTGTTTGTGGAAAAAAAAGTGATAAAGACAAAGTAGCAGAGTTCAGACTGAATTACTCAAAGAATAAATGCGTCCACCCCTTTTGTTCCCATTTACTTGTCAACCATTTTTTTGGTTTATTTTAATTCGAATAAGCGTCGAGTTGGCTTATTTTAGAGCTTCAAAATCGAATTCTAAAAAAATTTATTGATGAGTATTAATTTAGTGATATTGGTAATGATTTTTTTTTTAAAAGTTAATCAAGTTTTAATAGTTGAGGTTTTATTTTAATGGATTAATTAATAATTCCTTATTAAATTATTAAATTATATTTATATTATTCGGTATATAAAATCTTAATCGATAATGATCAATAATAATTAATAATGAATAACCAATAGATTATAAGTAAAATTCAAAAAATTTAAAATCAAGTCGAACTAATCGATACACAACCTAACTTAATTTGAGAAAGGTTTTTTACTAAAGATATTTTTATATTTAAAACTCAAAATTGAGAGGTCAAGCAAATTGTCCGCTTCACTACGTCCTTTGATGATTATTTACCAACCATTAGTTGTTCTAAAAGTGCACAGACACGTAAATAAAGTTTAATTAGTTATTAAAATTAAACTAATGTGATTAAAAAAAACTGAAGAGTTAATAAAATAAAACTAATCTGATCCTCTCCTTATTAATTACAGTTTTTAAAGAACTTATAAAACTTATTTTTTACTAAATAGGAGTAAGGGAATACTATTATATTAGAGATTTTGTTAACGAGGTCGATTTGGTTTTAGAGGTAATGTAGGGATTCGCAAGACAAGTTCGTAGTAATATAAAAATGAATACATAATCTCTTGTTAAATGTGGGAATATTGTATTAAAAGTTATTATCGCATAGTGTATATTGTATAATTTGAAAATAAGTGTTTGCTTCTTTTTGAAAAATTGTTTATTAAGAGGGTTAGCTTTGGAAATTAGTTATTTAATTTTTCATGGCTAATATCCTTACTTTTTCTGAATATTCTATTATGCATAAATAACACACAAATTTGATATAATTCATGTCTTTACAAAAGAGAGAAGGAAGAAACTAGACATTATTTTTTATTTAAATACATAAATGCAAAATCTTGTGGGGATAATGTACCTCTCTAGCTAACCAACCAAACCATAAATGAAAGAGGAAGTAGGAGGTAATCTACGATAGAGCGGCGAGAGGTGTTAAAAATTATTGTCATATTAAAATAAGTTTAAAACCATAGGAAATAATTGTGATCCGCTATAAAATATTGTAGACATTGAAAATTTGTACGACTGTGTAAGACGTTTTCAATTCTAGTTGGGATACTATATGTATTGATTCCGGTTAGAATTCTTGGAGGATATACCAAACCTATTTCAATTCCTAGCTTATGTTTATATAAAAGGTATTATATTCTCTTAAAGAAGCATCTCGAATATTTCGCAAATTCATAAAATATTCGTAAGGATCAAATTCAAATCATCTTAGTTCGAAAAATATGCCACAAATGACCCTTGAATTAAATATCTTAATCAAGGGAGGAACAAAATTGTACTCACAATCTTGATCAATAAATTATGTTTCTTCATATTTTATTTGTGATTACAATTTATTCTTTTGTCACTTCAAAATTTGTTTACCTTAAGAAAGATTAAAAAAATTACTAACTTCACCTAAACATTACGAATTTACGACATATATATTAATCATTTATAGTTAGCTAAGTATTGAGAAATTACTTACACGACTTTAAAATCATTCTGATTAAGTCAAGAGAGTGGTACTTCCTTTCATGGACATTATTCCTCCACGGATAGAAGTGGGCAAAGAAGGATGTTTGGAAAAATTGCGGTAAGCTAGATAACAGTCATTTATTCTAAATTCTTATTATAAGTATTAATTATTTATATATTTTTTTAATTTTATTTTATTTATTAAGATAATGAGATAATATGAACGAAATGAAAATTCATATATTCGACTCTAACTTGTTTGAAATTGAGGCATAATTATTGTTATATCCACCCTATACATACACGTCTTTCTTCCCCCACATGCTTGTAAAGCTTATTGAACATGATGACATAGAACTTCATCCTTCAAGATCAATTATTGAAGATTGCAGATACTTGTTGGAAGTCAACAGCGCAACTGAAGGTCACATATATGCAGAAATTTTGTTTATATAGGAGAATGCAATTAAGGAAATGGAGATCTTACTCTTATGAACGATTTTAGAACTTGTTAGTATTTTTCATTGTACCAAAAAGTAACAAGGAATGTTCATTCAATGGTATGAACATGTACATAAGGAATATGAAATTTTTCTATACATGTACTCAATTTTTCTTAATAATGTGCAGCAACAAGAAGCCAACTGATCGAGTGAAGTTGACAAAGAGGTACCCAAGTTCTTCACATCTTTAGACTTGGTGAGGGAGAACGAACCTCATAGAGTATGCTTGGTGTACTCAATTAATAAATTGCAACATCAGCTGTGATGCAGAAACATCAACTTCCTTAAACATCTCTGCCAACAAGAACCAACGAGTAACGCTAGCACAGACACTAAGTTACCGTAGCACTATGTATAACAAGTGCAGTACTTCAGATAACACTGTTTGTCACAATTGTAACAAGTACATTGTCCCAAAATATTGCAAGTCCCCGACCATTGAACCACCAAGCCCCATAATGTATTGACTAGTTATGTGAGTAAGGGGTGCAAGCAGGGATGTCTAGGCACAAATGCAACCTTAGAAGGTGTCCACTTAATGACAACGGCTAGGATTAAGATGTACCTAAGCTTTGTACATTGTAGATCTGGAAATTTAAGCCCTGTGGGTAAATGATAAGGTTTGTGACACCTTAAACAATTGGTATGGTCTAACGTTCAGTTTCTCACACCAGAATAATTAACTCCTGATGTTAACTGTTAGTGTGATCTAAGTGAACCATAAATCGCAATCCATTCAAGAAACAATGCCACCAACCCAGGACACACAAAATTTTCTAGCCATCAACGACATCCTCTACTAAGCATATGGAATTGCATTAAGAAGCATGAAAAATAAAACAAAACAAATGTATCTTAGAAGACTACAAAATACTAATTCTACGATTGCTTGAACCAATTACCCACAAAGGCAACCAAAATATTGAAGGAATTAACAAGATAGAAAAATGGCTCAAGCAATCACAATATTGAACATGTATTGAAAAACACCAATTCCTCAAAATTTAAAACTTCATTCAACATAACAGTTGAAACTTTGAAGTATTATCATCCGGTTCCAAATTATTCCACATCTCATTTACTAAACTTAAGAAAAAACGAGAACGAAAGAGAAGCATCAATTGCCCCAAAAGTCAGTAGACTTCACCTTACAATTTTACGAAATTAGAGCAGTTAGCCTCTTTTGACTCACATCTACCTCAAGATGCAGGTTTATTACTTCAGCATCATCTGCAGCTGAGCTGTTTCCATTTTCTGGAAAATCTGTTACCTGCCATTGAAATAAAGGAGTAAAAGGCTAACTGTATAACCACTACACTGGCCTATAATGATCATCAGAAGCCTAACGAGACTCGTTGTTTAGCTTCTCGCGTGCAATATCTAGGAAAAATGCAGTCATCATAGTCTCATAGTTTGGCATTTTAGCATAGCCAGGGAAATAATTGATATCAATAACAAGATATCGATTCCCAACTTTTTCATCTCTAATCATATCAAAGTTAAAAAGATGCAACTTCAAAGCATCCCTCAACTGATTAGCCACATCTGTCACAAATCTCGATGGAGGCATCACCGCCTTCTCAATCAGTTCAGCAAAACTATCATCATTCTGATCTTGAGCAGTCAAATTAGATATCTGGGAAAACGATATCAAATTCTCTAACATCCCCAATTTCTCCTCCGGAATATCAGGCAATGACCTCCTCTTCACACATTTCACATGTTCCCCAGCTACATAAACCTTGAAAATAACTCCTCCGTGATTCACAAATTCCTGTAAAACAATTGGGGGTTTCAGCCCTTCTAACCCTTCCGGCTTCAAAACCAAAGACATTTGATGAGAATCAGCAGAACCATTCGCAATCAACGGCTTAGCAATAACAGGGAAATGTAACCCTTGACTAGTAATAGCGTCTAAAAGGGATTCCGAATTTTCTCCAACGAAAATCTGAATAGGGATTCCGATAGTTTCGTTATCTCCAGCGATTTTCAATTCGTTAACGACTTCGAGCATTGTGAGCCGATTGTGAAGCTTTTCAATGGCGTCGATTGGATCTACTATAATGGCGGTTGGGTTCTGAAGCGCGAATTCTTCTAACTGTTTCCTCCATTCTGGACCATATAGCTTGTGGAATATACAATCAAAAGGACCTTGTTCGATTAATGGTTTGTCAAGATCGATTTGGACTAGATCAATACCATTTTCTTGGGCATGCTTGATGAGTGAATCTTGAATAAAGCTTGAAACTTTCTTCGATGCAAGTACGTAACCAAAGCGAAATCGTCTTTCAGACATAGCTGTTTATCGAATTGAATTGAGAGATGAAAAAAAAAGAAAATATTGAAGAGGGGATTTTGATTTTTAATTTTGGGTGGCTGTATGATAAAAGGTATTCGTTTTACTAGTGTTTCTGGGGAGAAAAAATTATAGCGTGACACGTGGCAGGTTGGATATTCCAGGACTTTGAAAGTCGCGCCACACGTGGTATTTATTTTAGTTTGATTCATATGACACAAATTCCTAGCCCTCCACCGCCCAAACTTGATTGGACACCAATTCTTTAATTAGAAAGGGTATTTTAGTCCGTATATAAATTTTTCTTTAGCTCCTTAGAAAAAATATCTCCTCTTTATTTATCAACTTTTAGTTTAAATTTTTTTAATATATATTTAAAATTATAAGATTAAAAATGATTTGACACATTTGAGATATTTTTAATTTAAGATTATAAGACTAAAAAATCTTCTTTACGGTTCTTAAATTATGTGCCAAGTCAAAATAAAACAAACAAATTTCTAAGCTTATCGTAGTAAAGATTTGTATTTCAAAGTGAAAATTAGTGGACACTTGCTCATAATATAACCTCACTATATTATTACTTCGTCCACTTTTAATTATCATAGTTTACTTTTTAGAGTCAAACTATAAAAACTTTGACTAACATTTTATGATGTATTTTTTTCGTCATATTAATAAGCAAGAAATTGCAATTTATAGTACTTTTCGTATAATTTTTGAATATCTATTATTTAAAATATCGAATTAATGTAATATAATTTAACTTTGAAAATTAGTCAAATTGACTTTTAAAAAGCGCAACATGACAAATAAAATTGGACCGAAGGAGTAACTGAGAGAATTTTGTTGGGAGTGTCATCCCTAAAATAAGCCATGTAATGTGCAATTCTAATTTAGTTGGATTTCCAATAAGAACACCGTACATGGAGATAGGGTGGAAAACCAAAAAAATAAATAACCTCACCAGTTTAACTGAGATAAATGTTGAAAGCAAGTGCAATTGAGAAACCAAATATATAGACAAACAAAGCTGAAAGAAATGGTGGGAAAATATGAAGGATATTCCTAACATGACAAATTGTAATAGAGAACCAAATCCCTCCAAATAATAAGAACAGAAAACTAAAGATAGTACAACTTTTTTTTTCTTATGTAATTAAGCCGCTATTTGAAAATATAAACAAATAAGAAAACAGTTGATAACTGATCATTTACTTCTGGCTGCTGGTGTTTTTCTTCTTCAGTAGACTTCCAAATTTATGAAACAACGGTTTTTTCTTCTTCTGATTTTGCTGCTTAGTAGGAGATGTGCCACCATTCTCAGAGAACTCTGATTTTTCTTCTTGTTCTGCCTCTCTTTCCCACATTTTATGCTCATCTTTTCCCAAATCATCATCTGCCTTTGCTTTGCTCCCAAGTTCATTTAGTTTTCCGTTTGAATTATCGATAACTTTAGAGGCCTTAAGATCAGTTTCATCATGTGGAGTGATTTTGACTTGTGGAAGTTCCATCTTAGGCTTCTCTATTTGATCAGAGAATTTCACTACTTTTGGGAGCATGTCGTAGCTTTTTTCGCTATCAGAAAGCTCTACACTTGCTTCAGGTTCATTTTTGGCTAATGATTCTTCAAGCAACATTGACAACTCCTCAACTTTCTTTAATGATGCACCTTCTCTACTTCGAAGCTCCTCATTTTCGCGAAAAATATTCTGCACTTCAGTTTCTTTGTCTGCTAAACGTTCCTTCAATCTCATGCTTTCATCTTTTGCTTCACCAAGGACCTCATTTAAAAAAGTCACCTCAGATTCAGATTTCCTTAGGGAATTCTTCAAATAAGTTTCTTCGTCTTTTTTGGCAGAAGCTTGATCCTCGGCATCTTTGAGCAGAGTTACTAACCGGTTGATTTCTTTTTCCATTGATGAATTTTCTTCTTCAGTTTTATTCATGCAACTCATCAGATGAAGCTCCTTTTCCTCCCACTCAGCCTTCCATTTCTCTAGCCCGTTTTTGGATTGTTCGATGGAATTGGTAAGAACATCGAGTTTCTCTTTTGCTTCGTCAAGCATGCTTTCGTACTTTTCCTCTTTTGCTTTGAATTCCAACTTCAAATCTTCAAGTTGTGTTTCATAATGTTCATGTTGATCAGTTTGGTTAGACAACAACCTCTCTTTGGCTTCTCTTGCTTCTGAAGAAACCTCATGCAAAGCTGATGCCAAACTTTCCATTGCCTTCTTACTTTTTTCTTCCTCCTCCCTGGAGCTTTCCAAATCATTTACAAGTCTGTTTTTTTCTTCTAACAGTATTTGAACACTGGCTGCTGCTAGTTTTTCATTCTCTAAAGCCTGAATCTTCTCCTCCTTCACTGTTTCAAGATCACACATAAGAGAATCCACCTTCTTTCTCAACTCAGACACCTCTTCCCTAGCCATTTGAGCATGATGTTCTGATTCCTCAAGATCGCCTTTCTGCCTCGCCATTGACATCTCCAGTATGCGCACCTTCTCCTTGAGATATGCAATCTCACATTCTGCATCATGCACCAGATCATTGCTTGCTTCCAGTTGTTTCATGACCGACTCAAGGGTTGCTGATGCAGATCTCTCTAAATGGTGTGCTTCCTCAGCCTGAGCATCTAGTTCTTCGACCTTCTTCTTCCATTCCTCCAATACATTATGAGCGTAAGATTCAGCCATCTTAGCAGCCTCCAAATTGGCATTAAGTTGTTTCACAATAGCTTCTTTTTCCACCAATTGAGCTTCATAACTTTTTGCTTTCTCGAGTTCTTCTTTCAGTGTTTCTATCTCAAGTTTCAGGTCTTCCACCAGCTTATTCTTCTCATTAACCTCCGTTTCATTCCAAGAAATCCTGGAATCAAGCAAAGATTTCAATCTCACTAACTCAGCTGAGAGGATTTCCACCTTCTGTGCATGAGTTTCAGCAATTTTTGCGGCATCCTCAGCATTGCTAAGTGCCTTATTTTTTACCTCACAAGCCATGGCCAATTCGCGCTTTACACGTTGAAGTTCCTGTGTAGCAGAGAGGAGAGAAGCCACATCCACAGCATGTTGGTTCCTCACAGCTTCGACTTCATTCAGCCATTCCTCTTCTTTCTTTTGAACAGCTTCAATCCCCACCTGTTCCATCTCAACAGCACGAAACGTTTCAATTTCAGAGTTCTCTTCAGCTTGCTTTCGAGCTACCAAAGCTTCTCTCAGCTTCTCATTTGCTTCCTCAGACAATTTCTGAGCTTCCTTCACTTCTTCAAGAGCTTGCACTTTTTCCTTTTCAGCCAAAGCCAACATCTCCTTGGCCTTCTTAAGATCTTCTCGAGCAACATTTAATTCAGCTTGCAGTTCTGATGGCTTCAGGATCCGCGTTGGCTTTTTCTGATAAATTTAAAATCAAGCAAGTAATGTAAATAAGAATGCATAAGTTATAGAAGACAAAAAAAAACGTTTCATCGAGACACTAGTGAAGAACTTTCTCTATTTTGATGAAAACTAGTTTTTCCTGCATCCACATGGTAATCCAACAGACATTCAGAATCTGAACCTTATTCGACGTAATGTCATAGCATAATCAAGGCAATGCAACTCAAATTACATCACCTTACACACATAACATCAAATGGATTTTGAGAAACTCACATCAGGTAGAGTACTGATCTTAGAGGTCCGCCGTTCCACCGAAGGCTTAGAAGTTATAGCAGATCTAACAGTCTTATCAACTGAACGATGCAAATTCTGCAGTGAAGAGGGCGAATCAGCATCAGATTTAGCTATTCCCCTGCTCACTCTACTGATCCGCGGAGTTACTGGTGTCGAATTACTAGGAGTTCCACTTGATGTTGATCTGGTGAAAGTTCAAATACACCACAATTAGATAAACCTGATACTCCAAGCAATTCTAAAAAGGAAAAATCACAAGATCAACCCCATCCTCCACCCCTACCCCCAACTCCACAGCATCCAGTTAGTAATTTGCAAAGGAAATTAGAACAATCCATGCCAAAGTTGGAAACTTTTTATCAAAATGTAGTATCCAACTTACCTTTTTTTCCTTATCTATTGTTTTCTTTTCACTTTTGGGCAACATTACCAATCATGAAGTAGATGCATCAGAAAACTTTGCCAGATTGAGTGAAATTTTAGATCCTTAGATCAAGCCAGATACCATAACAAGGCAACATTCAAATACAAGATGCTTAAAATCATAGACAAGGGAATTTTTTTTAAAAAAATTACTTTCGAAGAAAGAGGGCCCAAAAAAAAAACGGTTACAGACATGTTAAAATTGTAAAGACAACTCACAATTCAGATCCATAAGCACTTACTTGATTTTAGTAGACATTTTGGCTGTTGAAGAAAAACAAGAATACTACTTTATCAACACAAAGGAAGATTTGCTGCTAAATTTGCTGACATTTGTCTTCATAACAAAATAAGGAGAAAAATGCAAGACAGAGATAAACAAAAAAAATTGTGAAATTATATCAAGAATGTTACTTTTAGCACTGATGGAATAAAGGGAAAAAATTTACAGAGAAAAAAAAGATCATTTGGGTTGGTGATCAGCCATACTAGAGCAGTTATACTAATTTATTTATTTTCCTATATCAGTTTCAGCTTTTGAATTGGGAGGAGGAATTTACAAGGCTACCCTTCCTGTTTTTAGAAAAGAGGTATTTTTGCTTTAGCTACAGGGGTAGTAGTAGTAATAACTTCCTCCCTTTGTTTCAATTTATGTAACACATTTCGAATTTCGAAATTCAAATAAGTCTTTTGAATTGTCCGTTATTGTGATTTTAGTACATTTTACTTAGTTTATAAATATATAAATTTCATTTTAAAACATTTAAAGATTTCATGAGCAATTTTTTTGTCTTGGAAAATGAAATGTGTCGTATAAATTGGAAATGATTATTATTTTTTTAGAAACAATGTGAGTATTATCTATCTACTTCTTTTTGCTTTTTGCAGGTGATAAAAGATGAAGAATGGGTCAGGCAGGTTTGGTGTTGTTTTCAAATGGTCTATTTCTATAATGCTTACTTTTCTTTTACAGAAAGGAAAAGGATAGTCTTATACAGAATTAACCAACTTTATTAAGTAATCAATAATCATACACCCTCTTCAATATTTTTGTTAACTACTATTGACATTCTTTAAGTTTAAATTGATATAAGTACCTTGTTCTTGTCCCTACAACAAAGCACATAAAGAGTCCTTCCGGATTAGTCGATTAAAAGCAGTTGATATATTTTGAATGTGAAAGTTAAATTTATAAATAAAAATAATTATGTATTTAAATATAAGATATTAAAATTAATATGGTCTACTTCATTCTAAAAAAAAAAGATATTAAAATTAATAATAAGCAAAAATGGACCCAATTTTTAATGTAGCGGGGACAATATTATCTTTAACACAACCACGCCATTTAATTACTAGATACAATTTTTTGGCGTGCAAGTCCAACAAATCTAATAAGGTGCGATGACACGTGCAAATCAAGATCAAAAATCCTATATATAGAAAAATAAAGAGAATTTGAGATACTAGAATTAATAAAAAACATTTGAGTCAAAAAGGTAAATAGAAAAATAAAAATTCAATTTATACTTTTTTGTCACGGTAGATTTTATGTTACTAAAGTAATTATAATATATATGCTTGTACGGGACATAAGTGCAACAATCAACATACATGTGGGACACTAATATTTTTTATCTAATAAGAGGCCGGAATATAAGATGCACCTTCTTATTAACGTGTGTGCTTTATGAAATTCACATTTAATTCAACAGTATTCATGTTATCTTATTTAAAGATTTTCTATTTTACAATTGCTTCTCTTTATTGTTCATCTCGTACACTTGATTTCTCTTTCAATCGTGTCCTCTAACTCACCTCCTTCGACCTAATAAACAACTCACCTCTTTCGATCAAATAAACAACTCACCTCCAATCTCCCCCTCTCTATGACGTCAACTTCCCCTCTCTTTGCATGGATTCAATTACTAGGAGTCCTTAAAATTTTCGTAATTCGGGTGAATTTTTTTTTTTGTCAACCCCTCAAAACTTTCTAAAGTTTATGGAGTAAATAAATTCATATTTAATTTCAATTATTTTCAACTTGCATTTTTCCACTTTAGATTTCATGTTACTTGTTACATTTCAATTTTAATATAATCACTATATATATACTAATTACATGGAGCACACATATAACGCATGTGTCAAACACTAGTACTAGGGGTATTTACGGATCGGTTATTGGTCAAAACCAAAATCAAACCAACTTAATCGGTTTTAAAATTATCAAAATCAAACCAAATATAATATACATTTATCAATTTGGTGGTTATAGGTTTCGGTTTGGTTATTCGGTTATTAACCATACACAATAATAAAAGAAATAGTTCATTCATAATGTGAAAAAAATTGACAACAATTCATTCAGAACGAAAAATAGTTAGAATGACTGAAATTACTGAACTTTCAATCATTGAAGTTACTATGAATAAAGTTTTAAAATTCACTATATTGGCCTAGAAGGACGAGGCAGTAACATTTTCAGTTCCACAAAAAATTGCCATAGACACTCATATACATGAAATTAATAAGATAAATATTTTCACATTGGGAATTTTTGCTTTCAATAAGTAAATTATAAAGAAAATTTAATGAAAACATATATAAGATCTTTAAAATTGTTTATAAAAATAATATATTAAATATGCATATTAATAAAATATATGTATATAATTCATCATTTTGGTTTGCTTATTTCTTCAAATTTTTTTGAATAAAATCATAACTAAACCAAATACTATCGGTTTTCAAAAATCTAAAACCAAACCAAACCAGACCCATAAAATCGGTTGATTTTATCGATTTGGTTCAATTTTTTAGTTTGGATCAATTTTTATCCAAATCGTGAATACCCCTAACTAGTACTATTTAATAAAAGGGAATAGCTAAAACCTCTTTGTCGACGCGTATGCTTTTTGGAATTCACATTCAGTTTGAGGTTATTCCTGTCCTTTTATTTTAAAGTTTTCCACTTTACAATTGTTTTTCTATATTATTCGATAGTTACACTTGATTTCTCCGTCAAGTTTATCCTCTTCGATAAAAAAATAATTCACCTATAAACATCTTCCTCTCTGAGACGTCTCTACTCTCTACATTTTTTCTTGTTCTTAACTTTGCATTTATGTGAATTTTATAGCTTCTTCTTATCTCAGGTGAGCGTACTGTTAGTGTTTTTCTCTAACAATTTGTTTCGCCATTATTTAAGTTTTTCAGCTGTTTTAATTTTGATAGTTTTAAATTATAGAAAATAATTATATCTATAATACTTATTGTGTAATTATGAAAAAATAATCAAAATTTGAGGTTTATTTAGTGTGAATTCAATTAATGGGAGCCCTAAAGGAAATTAGAGTAAATAAATAAATCCCTATTTAAGACAATCTATCATCTTACCGGAAGTTGTCCGATTTACAGTGGCATTTGCTATTTTTGCGGAGATAAGGTCCGATGAATTGACGACACACCACCACCGCTGCTCCCGTTTTCTTCCATTTTCGTCAATCAAGCATCGTAACCCCATAATCTGATATTTGTTAACTCCAATTTTTAGTCGTGAGATTCTGTTTCCTTTATGTGAGTTAACTTTAATCAACTGTTTCTACACTTACTAATCTTGAATTCCCTAATTTCTGTACTCTTTCCTTTTCTGTAGCTGTTGTTTTTCCATCTGGGTTTGTTGGGTTTTCTTTCTTTTCTTCTGTTAGTAATTAATGAGACCTAGGGTTTTTGAAGTGCATTGTGTTTGAGCAATCTTGTTTGATTACTTGTTGTACTATACTTTTTGAATTAGGGAAGGGTTGATTGTTGGAAAGTTTACATTGTACCCACTAAAGGAAAAAAATTGGTTTTTCTGTAACAATCAAGTGATAAAGGTAGGATTTTTAGCTTCCAATTCCTTATTTTCAAGAGGAAGGTTTCTTATTTCTTTTTCCTTTCTGGACAATAAGTGTGTTGGGATGTTTGTGTTGGTTTGAGGTTCCTGCTTTCTCATTCTTTTGGGTATAGCTGTCAGTGTGTAATCTTTTTGCTCATGGTTTGAGCTTTCTTGTTTTTGTATGTTATATTACTCTATTTTATCAGTTTTGGGAATTGAACATTTTGGGTAGTCAGATCTGCTGTTAAAATGGATTTTACGGGTGAAGCTGGTTTTGCTGGAGGGAATGTGATCCCAGATTCCACAGCCGGAGGTGGTGGTTATGACAGTTGGGGTCCTAATTTTTCTGACCAGGCAGTTTGGGCTACTGAGGATGATTATAAAGCCTGGAACACTGGTCCCTTTTGTGAAACCCCTTCCAATTCCAGTCAGGATGGTAGGCATTCACAAAACCGGTCGGGGAGTGAGCCTCCTAACAAGAAGTCAAGGAATGTGCAGGACTCAGATGCTCGCATTATAGTCACCAGTAGTTCTAAAGCAATCGGAAAGATGTTCTTTAAAACTAAATTGTGTTGTAAATTCCGTGCTGGTGTCTGCCCCTATGTTACTAATTGTAACTTTGCTCATGGAATAGAGGAGCTTCGCAAACCACCTCCTAATTGGCAAGAGATAGTAGCTGCACATGAAAATGAGCGGGGAGTAATGGTGGAACTGAGAGAAGAACACCAGATACCAATATTGAGCTCTCCTGATTTACGTGGGGAGTCTCAAAGGTCCGCTAAAGGGAGGCACTGCAAGAAGTTCTACACTGAAGAGGGATGTCCTTATGGAGATAGTTGCACTTTCCTTCACGATGAACAATCACGGTCTAGAGAGAGTGTTGCAATAAGTGTGACTCCTACTGTTGGTGGATTTGGAAATAATGCTACTGGAGCAACCCAAAAGCCTTCAAACTGGAAGACAAGAATTTGTAATAAGTGGGAGACTACTGGTTATTGCCCGTTTGGCAGCAAGTGTCATTTTGCTCATGGTGTGGCAGGTATGGATATAACTTTTTGCTTATTTCTGCTGAAGGGAGATAGGATATCAATGTATACACTAAGATTGCTGAAGATCGATGATTTATGATTGATTTGGCTTGCTGCAATTGTTGATCTGCTTGGTTAAATTTTGTTTAGGTGAAAATGCGAGTGGATAAAGTGTATTAAGGCCCATCCTTTCTGGTGGTCAGCAGCTTATCTTATCATCTATCAATGTTTATAATGAGATTGCTTAATATTGATGATTTATATTGATTTTTGGCTTGCTGGAATGCTATGTGAAAATGCATGTTGATGAGTGTATTTAGGTTCCTTTTATCTTTTATGTTGGACAGAGACTTGCCTTGTCATCTTAAATGTGTAAACTTGAAATTAGACAAGCTGAAAATACCAGTAAAGAGACTGAAGTTTCTTTCTATATAGGATGACTTCAATACTTATGAAAGTATTATCTGGGAAACTCCCAGATAATACTTGTTCTCAACTAGTTTGCTTAATAACTATACTCACTCTCGTCATTATCCTTCTCTTTATTGATAACTCTATATATGAGATTATCTGTTGAATGACATCAGATACCAAACTCATTACATTTTTTATATGTATGGTTAGAATATTAGGTGAATATGTCTGACTTTACATAGATGAGGCTTTAAATACTTGTGCCAAGGGATAAAATATGACTTCACAACTATTGGGGTATGCTCTTTATTTTGATTATAACTTTTGGTGTACCCCTGTGTATACAGATAATCCATATCTTTTTTAAGTCTCTTTACTTTTTGTTATACAGTATACTTCTTCTCCACAATATCAATAAATTATTACTCCATCGCTGCAATTTATGTGTCTTACACTCTTACTTTCCTTTTTAATTTGTTTTGAAAAGAATGACACTTTCTATATTTGGTAACTCTTTAATTCTAACATCTCACATTTCTTGTTTAAGATCACAAGATTCAAAGAACATTTCAGTACATTATATACATCTTTAGTTTAAGACCACAAGATTCAAATGTCTCCCCTGTTTTCTAAACTTTGTACCCAATCCAACCAAGATACATAAAAAAACAGAAGGTGTACTTTATCGAAGAAAAAAAAGAAGGAACTATTGGGTTAACAATAACATGTGCCTATCCAAAAACAAGATAAAATGAATAGCAACTCCAAATGGCATGTAATATTCAATATTCTGTGTTGATGCTATTCATTGGCATCATATAGGTATTTAGGATGAAGTTGAATTTCTTTCCTTTTGTATAAGTTGGATGAAACTGAGAGAAAGGAGTGCCTTTTAGGGTTAGCTCAATTGGCAAAGGTTGAGGGACTTGTGTCTTAGGTCACAAGTTTGATCCCTGCGCCAAGCAAACTAAGTCTAGTATATTTAAGTGAAGAAGAGTAGAGGGGTGGCCCCATCATTACTGAGTTTCAGAAGCTGCGGGTGGCTCCAGATAGATTTCTTAGTCATCCAAAAAATTGAGAGGAAGTAGTTTATAACCTAGTGGAAAGGGCTTTCCACCTCCAACCGCGATGTTGGACTCGAGTTGCAGGAGCAAAGTGAAAAAAAGTCATTGTTTGGCTCCTGGTAGGTGAGGTGGGCTTTGTTATATCCAACAAAACAGAAAAGGGGAAGACCAAGGAATTGAATTTCTGAATCTTGTTATTTGGTTGATGAGCCAATGCAACGACTATGAAATGAAGATTTTAAAGAACTAAAGTCATTAGAAGGCTTGAGGAGGTTGATTGGAAGTTTGCGCAGTCACAAGACCTTGGATGTGGAAGAATCTAATAATTTCAGCAGAGACTGGGGAACATCCTAGAGATTAGTTGGAGAGCATGTTAAGTAATAAGGATTACAGTTTTCCAGGTAATGGTTAGATATTTAATTATTTTTGAAAGGAAGAAGAAGACAAAAATTTACTGGAACTTGGTGGTATACGTTTTATGTCAATACCTTCATGTGCAATAGGAAGAGCCTCTTAGGTATCAACTTCATAAATTTCGTTAAATGCGGACATAATCATGGCAATGGTTTTGCTACTAAGAGAACCTTAAGTATCAGGGAAGCAGTTGAATGTTGACTAAAAGTTGGTACTCTTGGAGCTGTCTGGTTTTGCGGAAAAGAGTGCCTGCATGATGGTTAAGGGTAAAGATAATCTGCGTGATTGTAAGACCTATATGCTAAGACTCTTAAATGTGCAATTGTTTGGTCATCTTTCAGTTAATTGTTCAGAGGTCTTCTGTGTTAGCTATAGCTGTCCTGTTTCATTTGACCAGACTACAAAATTTTGTCGGATGTTTCCGTTTGATCCTGTGCAAACTACTAACTTGTGTTATTTTGTGGCAGAACTGAACAAGTTTGGTGGAGGACCTGCAGAAACAGATGGCAAAGATTATGTCTCTGTTCCTCCAGAATTAAAGCAGGGCGGGGTTCCATCAAGAGCAACAGAAAGTACAGTTCCTTCAACCATTCCAGCACTCCACACAGATGTTTATCATCTGGGGCAGGGTGTTCAGGTACAAAGGCCAACTGGCATAGCTGATAGGCCTGGCCAAAGGTTCTTTAAAAAATGGAAAGGCCCGGATAAGATTAGTAAAATATATGGCGACTGGATTGATGACATCGAATGAAGGAGTTGTCCTAATTAACTACTGATCTGTTTAGCAAGACACCAAATAGCCAAGGTTTGCTTTCAGCCTTGCACCCAAAGGAATTTTACCTAGTGTTTTTTTCCCCCTCTGAACCTTGTTGTATTAGAGCTACAAACTAGATAGCTGCTAGGCAGTCGATGTTTATTCACTTTTCTGTATTATTCACAACTTTTTTGTAAGAATGATGATTGGCTAAAATCTCTATACTTGAGCCTTTGTCTTGCATGGAGATTTTCAATGTGCCATAGTCCATAGAACCCTGTAAAATGCAAAGTGCAAACTATAGGTTCTTTTTTTTGGGTAACCATAATGTCTCAGTCAGCTTCCTCTCACTAGCACAGGCATTGCATGTGATTAAGTGTCTATGCTGACATGGGTTTTATCTTCAAGAACACCAACTCAATATTTTCAAGGAACTTATAACCTGTTTGGCCAAGCTTTTGGGAGGCCAAAAGTGTGAATTTAAAAAAGTAAGGTATTTGATCAAGCTTTTAGGAGAAAATAAACGTAGTTTTTTTCCAAAATCATTTTCAGAAAAATGTACTTGGAAGCACTTTGAAAAAGTTTGGTTGAATGCTAATTGTCTTACAAAAGTATTTTCAATATCTATGGATTAAACACAAACTGCTTCTCACCAAAAGTAGCACTCTTCAAGATGTGTTGATTTTAGAAGCTTCATCAAACAAACTACAGCTTTTATCAAGTGGCAATTCATACCAAAAGCTCACAGAACTACTCCATCCCTTTTATATACTAGTAAAAGAGTAATAACACAATTTGTATTTGAACTTCTGACTTGTTATACCCGATTTCACTTCCCAAACAGCTTTTTAATCTATTAAGAGTTCAAATTTCAACTTTGTTGTGCTACTTTCTTTACTACAGGAAATAAATTTGACAATATTATTTTAAATATTTTCTTCTACTACCACTAAAATTGTGTACAAAGTCAGATTAACATTTTAGGAACTGTATTTTTCATCAAGATACATCATATAAAATGGACATTATCACATGAAGTGTATGAAATAAGTCAACACAAAGAACATATATACAGTATTTGCATTTACCTACCTACTATCTCAATAAACACAGATACATCCTAAAATATATGATGCACAAAAATCTTCACTACATCTTTCTGACTCTTCTCGGACGAATTTGGAGGCTTGGGACGGGTGGATGGTGAAGAATGTCCCTTTGATCTTCATCTGTTCTCCTCATCAAGAAAATAAAATAGGAGATGCAGGTTTCCTTACATTCTATGTACAGTTCATTTGTAGTTTGGTCTCAACGATCATACTCAATGTTTAACCAACATTGCATCTAATTGCTTTTTCCTGGCAGCATGTTTTAATTTCTCAAGTGCAACTAATCCAACCTGCCTCACTCTTTCTCTGGACAAACCTATCCTGTAAAGAAAGAAAAAAAAAAATTAGAGCAACGGTTCAACAAAATAAGAAACTTCATAGCAATAAATTTTTCAAACCTAGTTCAAATTGTTGTGAATTTAAACATGTATAGTTTCTTTATCTTTAGCTAACTACATTAAAGAGTCAATTTTACTAGGGCTCTTACCTTCTACTAATATCCTCCCAGGTAAGGCACTCATTGTCCAGACCATAGTACAGTCGGACAATATCTCTCTCGCGTTCCCTAAGAGTTGAAGAAATGAGGTTGTTTACTTCATCCTGCAAAACAGATAAAGTCAGTCATGATTTCTTCACTCTCTAAGACATTTCAAGTTAACGTCTTGATAAATAAGATGAGAAGAAAAGAAAAATGTAACGTAGAAGGGGGCACCCCCAGAGAACATCCCTTCCTGGGAAACATAGGTAGGGAGAAGCATGATTGATATCACAGGTATCCTCAGACCCAAATTTGGGGTGTTATCATTACTACCAATCTGTTTACATACATCCCAAGTGAAAATAGGAGGTAGACCTAATCATAGGGAAGAACTGTCTAAAAAGACCTAGAGTCTTGGAATACATGCAAACTCAGCATAAAATAATTAAGGCAAAATGGGGAAAAAAGGATTTATATAGACTAACATTCAATTGTGATTCAGGTTTAGTTTGCTAGTCTCGTTAGAGATTTGTATGACAGTATAGAAACTATAGAACTTCTAGTGCTAGAGAGCCTAAATTTTCACATATTGGATTGCTGGCGTGATATGATTACTGAAGTATCATAAAACTGACCCCAACTAGTTTGAGATTGAGGCTCAGTTCTAGTTAGTTATAGAAGAGAAAAAACACAGCAACGCAAAAAGAAGGGAATTTAAGGGAACAAACTTTTATGGTAGCACAGCGATCAAATATAGTGATGGAAAGGTACAAAGAATGTAGACCAAGATCATATTTCCTGCACAAAATTATAATTGGGAAACTAACCATCATTATGAGTTGACTTATCGAAATCGAACCTAATTTTGAGTCAAGGAGGAAAGACTCATTCAGGGAGCTAGTGCTAGAATAGTAGTAATTGCCACTAGGAATCTTTCAGGCATGCATCTACCAGGGACCAGGGTTAATACTAATTCCTCTGTAATTTAAGGGAGGGGGATAAATCAGGACAAAATACCTCAAAAGTTTAATTTTGTTAAATTCATTAACATATGAACACAAGTCACATATTAAATACTGTTCATGTGTTCAATATTTAATAATAAATTGTGAGGATTTCTCTTCATTAACCTACCTTGAGCGCCCATCCATCAACTCCATGCCACGGGTTGTTCTCCAGGCGATTATCAGCAATGTACTGCAGAAGAAAGTAGGCCATGAAACATAAGTGATGAAAAATGGCTGATACAAAGAAGGGCCTAAGACCTCAAGATCTTGGATTAAAATCTTTCTAGAAGATTGATAGTCAATATGTACATTTTGTAAAGTGGCGGTCTTGGATTACTTAGTAAATTCAGAATGCTGTCAAATGCAAATCTAGAATACATTTTTGCAAAGATTATGGTTTGGACTTACGCTATGAAGTGTTGCTCCAGGAAGGCCATTTAAAGAGGGATATGCTTCCCTATCAAGTGAAAACACCTTGCTGCTTGCCTAGAAAAAGAAATATTTTAGAAGCAATTTGTACTAAATGAACTGGAAATGTTAAAGCTATAAGATAATCATACCTCAGTTGCATTCCTGACTTTCTTCTGGGACATGTTAAGGCATTCAGCTATTTTCTGATGGATCAGGAAAAAGCACAAGCAAATTAGCAAAAAGAACAGTGTAATACTTTACAATTAACTTTATTAGAAACATTCAGAGTATGATATCGATCAATTCATTTTGACAAAACTTACTTCGATTGATGGAGTTATTCCATTATCTTTAAGCTTGACTTTTGCATTACGGATCAAACTCAGTCTTTCATGTAGATGTATGGGCAATCTTAAGGTTCTTGAGTTATCAACTAATGCTCGGGAGACGCCCTGAGAAATGGGGAAATAGCCAATAGGTAATGAAAGGTCCTCGTGATTTTACAACACAAACTTGTGTTGTTTTCAAGAAACTGAAAAACAAAACAAAATAGTAATCTCACCTGACGAATCCACCAATAAACATAAGTTGAGATTTTGAATCCTCTTGAGTGATCAAATTTCTCTATCCCACGAAGTAGTCCAATAAGGCCCCCCTACATGCACGTGAAGGAACTTTCCTCAAGAAGTGCCACGTTTGATTTTACAGTATAATAACCAATGCACAAATGCAAGAAGTTCTGCATCGGTAGCTTTGTTCATACAGTAAAAAGTTACCTGAATGAGGTCAGCCATTTCAGTACCCATGCTATCATATCTTTGTGCAATTGACATGACGAGACGAACATTGCTCATTGCAAGTTTTTCTCTAGCCAAGGAACACTCCATTAATGTAGATCGTAAATCAGCAAGAGACATCTTCAAGGAAACCGCGAGTTGATCGTCAGAAGGTTCACATCCCAATCTTTCCTTCAGACTAAAATTTTCCATGGAATAAACAAGGTGGGTAAATAATCTCTAAAACACATTTTGAAAGAAAATACCTAGTCCAAAATATCACTATCAATTTCTTTGTCAAAAAAAATATCACTATCAATTTAATAAAAAAATATTCCCTTCAATGTGATAGAGATTAAGAAGTCAAGCTGTCATTAATATTGAAATCATAACCTTCAAGAAGGCACAACTACATTTTGACAATTATAAAGAGAAACATGCTAAGTAGTAACTCTCTAGATTATCTAAACATTTCTCAGGCATTCTGTCTCCATCCTGTTTATTTACCTCATTTTTTATTAGATAAGGAAGCTAGCTACCATTAGCAACATTAAGACTGTCTTAAATCTGGTTCAGTCTCACAGCATTCATAAAGGCTAATAACTCTTTCTTATAATAAGTTTCAAGCACTCCTAAAACATTGGTAGCAACTTGACTACCGATATTATGAAAGCAATGTTAGGAAAACATCAAAAGCAGTTGGACCAACTCGGAACAGAACGTTTGGATGGGATATTTGAGAAGAGAGATTAACCACATGACTCTGCTTCTCATGGGTAAAAAGTATAATTCATACAGTATATTTCACTCTTTCTACAATATTTCTTAAGTTCTTTATAGTAATTTTCACTGAAGAGATAAGATCAGCTGCTAAAGTCTGTTCTGATGTTTGAGAAAGTAGGGGTGGCACAGTTGGAGGGAGTTGTGAGTTTAGTACCTGGCCTTCTGTTCTTCTAAGTAAAGACCAAATTTGATTTTCTTGGATAGTTGCACCACTTCCTTATGTGTAAGCAGTTCTTGGTTTACGACACCTTTCATGTAACCTCTCAAACGGTTTTGTTGTAGCTCTGGACCGACAACAGATCTCAGTCGCTTGCTTGCACTATTTGCTGCAGCTGAAGTTTTTGGAATTTGAACCCTTTTACGAGTATCCATTCTCCTCCGCCTAGCAGAAGTCCCTGAACAAGTGATCTGCATCTTCTTTTTACAGTTCTTTTCATTTGGTGGAAAAGCTGCCAATGTTTTCTCAGCTGAAAGATTCCATTGTTTTTCTAGCATAGATTTCTGCAGCAGAAGAAGAACCTCCACTGAATCTTCTTCACTGAAGCTTTCATTCTGCAGCTTTTTGAACATTTCAACCATTGGCTCCACATCAGAATGATTAGATGCAATGTTCACATGCTCTTTAACAGCCTTAACAGATTGTTTTTTTCGATTGGAAACATAACCGGTGCTATAATTGGATGACTTCTTAGCATTGATCACATTCCAAGTAGGATTGCAGATCAAAGCATGATCACCACTACAAGCTAACTTTTCAGTAAGATCAGAATAATAAAAGGACGAGCTTAGGATTCTATTTCCTGCATAGAGTCCGATAACTGCAGCAATGGCCATCACAAGCACTACACCTACCTAAAATCCAAGACCATACACCGCGTTTAACAAGGTTTCTGAATTACAACCATACCAGCTGATGACTAAGAGCTATGTTGATTCTCAAATTTAATCTCCCTTCTCAATCTTCTGGCAGGAAGTCCACAATAAGAAACAATACAAAAAAAATAGAATTAATTAATTTCTAAAGTAAGGATTGTAAGCAGAGAATTCATATAAACAAGCTACCGCGAGTTTTTTGACCAATCAACTTATCTATGAGCTATGAAAACAGCAAATTTATGCTACTTTAATCCTTAATTAGCCGGTTGAGTGAAGCCGAGTTGTGTTAATCATCTAGTTGACAAAATGGATCTTCATAACAGAAATTTCACCAGACATGAATAAATTTGAGAAACATATCTAATAGCCTAGTAATTTATGAAGTTTGTGCAATAGATGCAGAAAATAACATAGTTACGCAAACATAACCAGAAAGTATAAAAGGCGATCACTACGAGGGAATGTACTGCAGATTTACAGTAAGTTAAAGCAATTTAGTGCAACTAAGAACAATCAAATCAAACAAGAGTAGTATGAAGATCTCAGATGATCTGTTCAGCTTATTTACCTGAATTTAGCAATGACGAAGAAAGATAGTGTGAGTTCTGTTGCTAACTGAAATGAAAATGTGCTGTTTCTTTCTAAATTTTTTAATTAGAAGGATGAAAAGTACTGGTGGAAAATAACGAAGTGTGGGGGTGGGGGGTGGGGTTGTGATTTTCGTGATTTTGGATATTGGGTGCAGGAGAGAAGCTAATAGCCATTGGCTGGAGAGATATTTGGTGCTGAGTTCGTGTGGCAACAGCCAGCAAGGCTTATTTCTTTGGTTTCTCAGTGATACACGTACTCTCTTCTTTTTATCATTTGTCCTCTTTCTTTATCTCTATATCTTTCAACATTGAGTTAGAAAAAAAATCTTTCTATATTGACAAAATTCCTTTTTTTTTATATACTAATTCAAATGGAAAGTATTTATTATAATCAAAATGCTAGATCTGGATCTATGTTCACTGTCAGTAATCACACTTTACCCTGCCATTAAGAATATTAATTAGTGTTAAGAAATTGGTAGTTCAATTTTGGACCCTGAGAAATCTAAGTGAAGATTTTGTTATTTGTTCCAAAAGGCAATCTATACACACAATTGTATATAAGAGTGTGCATTCAGTTTTTCGGTTTGATTTTTTCTTTTAACTATTTCTCATCATTTTCCTTCTTCTTTAATTAGCCTAATAAATATTCGGAATAAATAGTTTGATAAATAGTCAATGTATAATTCATGCATGGTTAAGCTATATTCAATTTTTTGAGTGTATCATAATGTATAGTTATAGGTAAGCTGTATTTAGCTTTTGAGTGTATCCTAATGTATAGTCAGTGTATACTACTATGACTTTTGAATATTTTTATCTAAATAAAAATATAATTATATTTATTGTAAACTAATTATTTTAATTGTATATATTTAAAATTATAAAGAATAATCCATTCTAAAAGATAATTAAACAGCTTGTCTCATTATATATTTAGAGAAACTTTCACATATAGCAAACAAAAAAATCATATTTGTATGATATAGCAAAGTTTGCATAATTGCGCTCCATAGTAAACATATATATGTATAATTCGCTATACATATATACAAAAAGAAGCAATTGTATAATTCGTTGGCTCCTCTTCAGAATTGTATAATTTTGCTGGCAGGCCATTTGTATAAATTGTTGTTAGCCTCTCGTTTGTATAAATCGTTGACAAACATAAATTATACATTATACAAACATAAAACTGGGCAGGGGAATATTTTTATTGTATAATTATAAGTGTATAGGACGAATATATATGTATTTGCATGTGTATATACAATTTTCTCGCGCTTTATACAAACAGAAACGCAATTTATACAATTCT
>NW_006239017.1:668198-678265 GCF_000226075.1 Solanum tuberosum
CGCTTTATACAAACAGAAACGCAATTTATACACTTCTGTGTATAAAGCGAGAGAGGCGAGCACAGAGAGAGTGAGCGAGAGAGGAGAGTGGCGAGCGAGAGTTTGAGGGAGAGAGGCGCTGGCAAACAGTTTGCTACAGGACACAATTAAATCAAAGTGTGATTATACCATTTAATTTGAATTAATAGTTTGCCATTATGTACAATTTTCCCATATTTCATTACATGATGGGCTAAATTCATAGAGTATAGCAATAGCCCAATGGGTTTGGTCGAGCATATGGGCCTATACACAGCAACACAAATTCATTGAGTATAGCAATAGCCCAATGAGTTATTTTGGTTTGAACATTAATTTTTTGTATGTTTCTGATTAAGAAAATACATAAAATTTATTTGAATTTGGTATATTGGTTATACCATGTTGGTACGATTTTAGAATTATATTTGAATGAATTTTGTATATTATTTGTCTAATAAATGACAATTAATAGTAAAAAGTGGTATTATTTTGATATTATAGTGGCATGATTTTGCTGTGAAAATGTGACGACTTATGGCATGAAATAGGTATGAAAAGTGTGCATAATAATTCTATGAAATTTGTATACTGATTTTAGATTTTTTTTGTTGTTTATAATAAATTGAATTATGGCGTTTTTAAAAAAAAAATATAATGTTATATTTTAGTATGAACATTGAATTTGTTCATTATTTGTCTAACCTGTTTTTTATTTTTTTGGTATATTTATGGTTTAAAAAATAGATATTTTTTTCTTTGGAATTTGTATACTAATACTATCAAACATGTATGACAATCGATAATGTTTTTTTGTACGATTTCTAGTTTGATTGGATTTTTCTTTTTTTTGCATTATATTGTAATGATTTTTGAGAATAATAATGTAATGAACTTGGTATACTGTTTATTAAAAAAATGACAATTAATATTTCTAAGTTGGAATTATTTTGATATTCTAGTGGCATGATCATGGTATGAATAATTGATAACTTTTGGCATGAAATAGTTAAGAAATGTGTGAATAAGAATTGTATGAAATTTGTATACTGATATAACATATGCGTTTTTGCTTTTGTAATCTGTAATAACATATGAAATTGTTTAAAAATAACATATGTATTTTTACTTTTGTATGCATAAAAATGTTATGAAATTTGTATACAGACATAACATATGTATAAAAGTTATTTGTACTTTTGTATGATGTAATACTGACACAATAATTTATGATGAAACAGAAAAATATGCAATTCAAAAAGTGTCTGAGCATAAATTATTGTCGCCTGGTTCAAAATAGTTTGTTGATGTGAAATTCAAGAGGTCTAAGATTACGTGCAGTACATATCGTCGGGAGGAACACAACAGAAAGACATGTTCAAATTACCCTTATGAAAAAAGACATAATTTATTTTTATTTTGATTTAGTTGTTTTATTGTGGCAAACTCATGTTTTGATTTATTTTGCCTTTTAAGTTAATGAATTATAATATCAAAATATTTATTATGTGTGCTAGTTAATCATTTGTGTATTCAGTGTTTTTCAAATGTATACTCAAAAAATAGGTAATGTTGGTATGCGATTGATATCGACCGGAAAAATTAAGTCAAATCTTAGTATGAAATTGGTATACATTTGGTATCCAACTGACGTCCCAGTGGTCAAATTGAAAAAAATAACAACATATAATTGAGATTTCAACTGAAATAGCCAACATAAAACTAGTTAATATTGTATCCAATTTGTATAAATTTAGTATCAAATTAATATCCCATTGGAAATTTGAAAAATCAATAAGTAGTTGAGATTTCAACCAAATTAGACAACCTAAACAAGTTAATGTTGTATTCAATTGGTATCAATTTGGTATCCAACAGATATCCCACTTGAAAATGAAAAAAAAATGTAACTGATATTTCAACCAAATTAGACAATCTAAAACAAGTTAATGTTGTATCCAATTTATATAAACTTGGTATCCAACTTGAAATTTTAGAACAAAGACAAAAAATAAAAATGTATGAAATTGATATCCAACGGGTATAAATCTAGGAGGAATAAATCTGATTGTAAAACAATGCATATTATATATTGTTGTTAGAAATTGTAGCAAAAGAAATATACATCACCCAAAAATCAAAACATATAATTAAAAGTCTAAACTGCAATAATTCATACAAGTTCTATATTTTTCTCTCTCTTCAATTTATATTCCGTATTTAAGTGTGACTTTTTTTTAATCATATTTAGGCTAAAACTTAGGAGCTCCTTATTAAAGATTTTATGATCTCATATTATCTATATATATCAACAAATTTCAGAATTAAATATACTTATTTGACCCACAAAATAATATTTTAGATATAGAAAAATACACCAAAAACGAGTTCAAAATTTCAGTAAAACGATTTTTTCTCAAAAAATTCAAGTTTTGGATTAATTAAAATAAAAAACGAAATCAAATTTTCAAAATATAAAATTCTTAATTCTAAAAAAATCAGAATAAAAAAAATAAAAAATAATATCAAAATTTAAAATAAAAAAACATCAAGAAAAGCAAAAAAGATAGATTAAAGTGAGAGAAAATTACATGTTACAATATATGGTGATAATTTATATTTTATTTTTAAATTAAAGGCCCCAATAGTCATTAATAAATAAAAAGTATTTGAATAGTAATCAATATTTATCTTGGGAATAATAAAATAATCAAAATAAAAATCAAACTACTTAGGATAATATCAAGGGAAGGATTTATCTTGTCAATTATAAATTACTATATTTATGGAAAAGGTATTTTGAGAGTAACGTGAGGGTTGGGTGTGGCCTGACATATGATAAAGTTAAAAAATCCCTTAAAAGGTGCAATAAAAAATTACAAATTGATTTCTCTCATTAATATTATTTCTCTCACCTATTAATTATATAACATTATATAATATATAATTAATTAATTTATAAATTAAAACTAATCTATTAATACTTGTAATTTAAATGTTATAAGTAGTAATATAAAAAAAGTAGATCTAAAAGTTGTAATATTAACCCCTAAAGAGATGTGTGGTGTGATTTTTCCAACATAAAAGTAAATTCCGAATCAAACATGAAAGTTACATAAAAATGGCCCAAAAAGAGCGGAACTATTACCATTTCAGCCTTCAGGAGTCAAAACATTTTTTTTATTTTTTAAATTCAAAAGTTTATGATTAACACTAAACAGTTTCTAAATATGTAATAAAAAATCATACCCAAAATTAGATATATTCATAATCGTATAATGATTCTTGCCATGATATTTCTCCAACTCAATAAACTAGAAGAGATATTAGGTACTTTACCAAACAAATTAAATGACCTAAGGTGCCCATTAAGTTCATGGTACTGGAAAATAAATTATTAACTGAAATTGCAATTTCTAAATTTGTTAGGTTAAAAAGTAGGGATATAATGATACATGACCAAGAGTCATGTATCATTAATTTAGTGTCCAAAATCCTTGAATGGACCTTTGCTTGTTGAAGGAATTATAGTTGAGTACCAATTCATTTCATTCTCATAAATCCTAATCATAAGCTTTTATGGAAAAAGCAATTGTTCCCCTTTACCCTAGGTTGTCAACCCCACTATTTCTTTTCTTTTTTTAAAATAATGAATTTGCCTTTTAACAATTATTAGTGTTCAATAATAACTTCAATATTTCAGATTCATGTGGACCATGCCCCCATATTCTTGATTTATAATTTATACCTATACCTTCCAAAAAGAACAATGTATAGAAGTTACACAAAAGAACAAGTATAAATCATAATTTTTAATACTCTATATTCTAAACTGTTTATGCAATCATTATTCAATTGAAAAAAATTGGTAATATCCAATATCGGTTGTGGTGCACTGGTGGGAGTGTTTCACCCTTAACCAGAGGTCTCGAGTTCGAGCCCTGGGTATGGAGAAAATCATGTTGGGAGCGTCACCCCCGAATCGGCCCTGCAGAGCGCAATCCGAATTTAATTGGAGCTCCAATGTGGGCTCCGGACACCGGATGGGAAACCAAAAAAAATAAAATTAAAAAATTTGGTAATAATAATGTCATATTTCCTAAGCTTAACAAAAAGTATATGATTTCATTGGGTGCATTAATGAGGACCTAGGAAGACCCAAATCCATGTTGCTGATACCATTTTTGCAATTTTACCATGATGTTATGTTCTGCTTTTCTATGACAAATTATGTGACACTTGTTAGGCCTTGTCTTTTTAAGTCCATTGTAGTATTCTCCACTAAATACCTCTACATGTAGTGTTGCTATTTCCATCACTTGCAAATTGGAGTGAGAAATTAAATTTTCTATACATATATTGTTTTTGGAGGAATTTTTAAAGATACTAGGAAAAAATGAACATTAGAGTTATGAATCTTATCCAAATTAAAGGTTAGAATTAGAAAATAAATATATAAAGGGAAAGTGATAATAGGCTTGTTGTCGTGAATCTTATTCAAATTGAGTCAAACTCTTAACACGTATAATGAAGGCATAATATATAAACGTGCTCTTTAAATTGAACTTATATTATATTTATGCCCTCTAACTTTGAGTGTGCACAATTAGACACTTGATCATGTGAATAAATAGCTCGACACATGAGTTCATACACGTAAGACACCACATAACCACTATATATTGGGGGGCGGGGGGGTAGATACTTCACGTGCATATACTCTTGCATGGAAGCAGGGAATTTTTTTCAAACGGTATATATTGTATTCACCGTGCGAGTCAAAGATAAAAGATAAAAGATGCGTGTATTTTTAAGTTATATTTATTTGTTGGAGTAATTGAAAATGTGAGGATATAAGTAATTAATTTACACTTGAAAATTCTCACACTGTGCAATGTGTGCATGCAGGAAGCAACTTTTAGAAAGTAAAAGTTTAGAAAACCATCCACCAACCAAAAAAGAGAGGAGGAAATCTCATTTAATACTCAGTATATTTGAATTAAGAAGTTTATTAAATAGGTACAAATATTAAGTTTAAAATTTAATTGTTAGTCACTCTTATAAAGTTTACAATCTATAAAGTTAACATCTTGATTTCACCTCTACTGAGTAATTTGTATAGTTTCAACTTTTAAGTCGAAATGCATTGGCGCATATTATACACTGCAAGCCTTATAAAAAAATTTACTCGTCTCAAAATATTTGATAATATAGTCAAACAAGCTATTAATCATAGTCGTAATATTTTGGCCGGGCATCTCCAATCCTGCCCTCTATTTTATTCTCCAAATATAGAGTTCTCTATTTTTTCAAACAACCAACTCCAACTCAATTCTCTATTTTACTTTATAAAAAAAGAATCTTTTTCTCTCTCTTCAATATTATATTATTATTTATATTTCTTTTTCTTTTTCTTATTTCATAATATAAATCATTTCTTCATTTTGCAAATAATTACCCTATAATCTTCGTGTAATGTAAATTTTATTCTTTTCAAATTTTTCATTAAATATAAAATTATATTTTATTCTAAATTTCTAAATAAAATAAATTACAACAAATATTATGTATCATACATACTAACAAACAATTCAAATAAAAGTGAAATCATTGATAAATACAATTACATAATAAATAATGCATTGTTATATTTTACATAAATACTTCACTTTCAAGACTATTACGTTGCTCCCATAGTGCTCTATTAATGCATTACGGAATTCAAAATGAGTAATTTTTTGTCCATATTATTTTTATGTGTAGCTAAAAATTGTTTAAATTAACAATTTCATCTTATATCCAATTATTTTGTGTACTATATTACTTTCCCTATTCCATTTTGAACTATTGTACAAAGTATTTTCATGCTCATTAAAAAGTGTAGTTTAATAATTTATCACTATAACATAAAAGTAGATTGTTTGAATTATCATGTAGATTTTGTGTATTCTTCATAGTGAAAAATAATTGTAATTTTAAATTAAATATTTAAAGTGACAATTTTTTGGCCCAATTTTTTTAAAAAAAATTAGAAATATTGTTAATTCGGGATGAAAATAAACAATATGTTTTTATAGATGTTATATTACTTAGAAAATAATTCAACTATTAAAGACTTAATTAATAGTCTCATATAATATAAATAATTTGAAATTACATATTTAAAGTGACGATTTTTTAGAAAATAAAATAGAAAATTATTAATTTGGATAAAAATAGTAACTTGTCAATAATATGTTTTTAGATGTTATATTATATTAGAAAATTAATTACAAATAATAAAGACTTAATTAGTGATATAATAGAAATAATATTAAAATAATCAAAAAGTGAAATAGAGAGGTGAATAGTAATTCTCTATAAATGGAGGATAGAGAGTAATATGGAGGAAGGTTGGAGAGCACATTCTCTATTATACTCTCTAAATATAGAAAATATAGAGTAAAATAGAGGTAGTTGGAGATGGTCTCAGCAAGTTTCATTTTCATAAATTAGGGCATATTATTGATTATTATAGGAGTGAAAGAAAGCTACACATGATAAAATAACATCGTACAAGGTACTGCCTACTCTATCTTAATATAGCTAGGCACTCTTATCTAAGGATATTTAAATGCAAATGGCTTTTCACATCAACCAGACAATGTTACCAACAGTTTACATGCTTTGAACCATAAGCAAAGTGAGTCAAATCACTAATATATTTTTTAGATTTAATTATTTAGAATTTGAAACTCACTAATCAAAACAAATTTATACTGGCATTAAGTAGGTTAATGAGATTGTTGTAGCTTATATTATCAATCTCTCTAAATATTACTACTTTCTCAGTTTATTTTTACTTGTCAATTATACTATTTTGGGATGTCCAACAATATTTGTTCAGTTTATACAACTAATGAATAATTTATTATGTTATGTCTATTTTACCCTTCCTATTAAATGTTGTATTTATTTTTCTATGTTTTAGATGATTTATATTTAATAGGGATGATTTGATAAAATTACATATGTATTTACTATTTCTTAATCCATGTGTCAAGTCCATAATGAATAGTTTTTATTGAACAGAGAGTGTAATACATACTTTTGTTAGATGTATGAAAATTCAGAAATTTTAAATTTTAATCATTGACATTGACCACATGCTCTACTTTATTCTTTTAAAATAAAATATAATTCCTCTCCTTCCTTGTCAATATTTGGTGCTATACGGTGCAACATTTAATGATAATTTTACTCAAATTTACTTTACCACAACATCATATGTCTATTTACTGAGAAGTTCTACTGTGAGAGAAAAAAAACAGCTACTATATATATGTACGAACAAACCTGACTCTTATGACAATCCAAAAGACAATAGACTAATTAATGTGTTTCCTCCATTAATTACTTTCACTTAAAGCATTAATTTCACCAACTAAAATACTGTTATTTTAGCCATCATATTTGTGCAATCTCCTGTTTTAATTGATTGTCTACCTTCTAGAGTACTTGCTATGTCCCTAATTATTTGTCCACTTTTGAATTGACACACTTATTAAGAAATTAATAATTGACATAGTGAATTTACCATTTTACCCCTATTAATTATGAAGTTGATGAATTAAAAACTTAATATTTCTAAGAAGTTCTACATATTTCAAAGTAATTAATAGAGGGTATAATAGATAAAAAAAATTGTCCTTTTTTTATTTGTCAAAATGGACAAGTAATTAGGAATAACTAAAAAAGGAAATATGAACAAGTAATTAGAAACAACTAAAAAAGGAAATATGGATAAATAATTAGGGACCGAGGGAGTACTTTTATTTGTGAACCATTGAACCTAATTTGCTCACAAATGATTGCAGCAAAGACATATACCATTCAATAAGACTTATCACTACCAACAGTAATAAGCATTCCCCTTTTTCATTACTAAAAAATTTCAAAGTTTATGCGCTCAAAACTTTAGCAAATTTAAGTTAGTGAATTCTAAATTAATAAATGTATTTTTAAAGACAAATATAGTAGTTAGACTAAAGTATTGATTTCAATTGAATTTATACTTTGATCTCTAGCTCCGTCTCGTGCTCACAATCAATATATATATATATAATTTTTTTATACTACTAATTAGTACTAGTAAATATGGAGTAATTTATAATAGTAGGTCACCAATTACCAGTAATCCAAACGGGCTCTTACTATCCCTAACTCGCCTTCGACTACCTACTACCCTTCGATCAATTTTAATACTTGACCTTCATAACTTCCTGTTTATCATGATCATTTTAATGTTACTCTTATATTATTATTATTATTATTATTATGGAAAACTAAAACGTGGGGAGGGAATAATTTAGAGGGAATTTAAATTGGTAAAAGTCAAAAAGATCACATCAGGTCATCACATGCCTAATGCCACAATCAAATAAGATAGATACAATATATTAATACAATTTGCACAAAATATTTGATGGATTATTCGCATTTATATTTTTCCAAATGGGGAGGGTAAGGCATTAAATTTAGTATTATAATTATGCAACGGCAATCTGATGAGCACAGCACTACCATATTATGCAATTATAAAGATTCCTCTCCTGCAACCACTGACATTTCCTCAGGGCAACAAGTTTCAATACCACATCGCTTCTACAGTCCCTGTCACCAATTTAAATTTAACTTAATTTTTAAATCACATTTATTTAGTAAAAAAATTATGTGATAAATTGAAACATTTCTATTTCATCGTTAGTATTACTTGAGTTGATACGTATTTTCTAATGAGTGTGTCAAGTCAAATTGTGATAAGAAATAGTAAACGAAGGAAGTATATATGGAAAAATTCTTTAGGTCAGAAAATTTGGAGAATGATATTTTAGCTATGTTATTTTAAAAAAAAAAATATTTTTATCCTTTTAACTATAACACCTTTTAAGCAAAAAAAGAGAAAAATGATCAATTTATTTTAAAATAATTTTTTTTATAGTTTTTCTAAAATTCTGACCAAATTTTCTGGCCATTTAGCACTTTCTATATTACTCTTATTTAGAAGTGAGAGTTGGAAAGGACCAACACTGCATTAATACTATTGTACAATATGCATACAATTTTATACATTAATTTTTTACTGCATTAATTAGTTGTACAACGTGCAAAAAGAATTGTACATTAATAGAAGGACTAACACCAAGGACTAACATTGCAATTATTATTATCACTCATTACCTAGAAGAACTAATATTGCAATTATTATTATTACTCATTACTCCTTATAGAATTATTATTATTACTCATTACTCCTTATAGAATTATTATTATTACTCATTACTCCTTATAGAATTATTATTATTACTCATTACTCCTTATAGAATTATTATTATTACTCATTACTCCTTATAGAATTATTATTATTACTCATTACTCCTTATTAGAATTATTATTATTACTCATTTGGCTCCTTATTAGAGTTGACACTTTAAAGCACGAACACGGCACTACCATGTTGTACACAAAACATTTCAAATTGTACTATAAAATTAATTATGTCTCATTAATTGTACACATGCCTTTCTACATATACAACAACCCACATGAAGAATTAATTTTCTGACAATTTTGGTTATATTTTTCTTTAAAATAATTATTGCCTCGATTTTTATTTTTATTTTTAACATTTATTTATAATTTTAAAAGATTGGAAATTTTATGTTAAAAATTTAAATAATAGAAAAAATGATTTATTTAACTTTTATCATCATCAATACTACTAATTTATTTGACGTTTTTTCTTAATCTTCATCTCATCATTAATGTTATTTATATAATTTTCTTAAATCACTTATTTTTTCTTTTTTAAATCTTTTATATTTTATTTTACTCTTATTTAGAAATGGGAGTTTGGAGGACCAACATTGCACTAAAGAGTTGGACTAAAAGCTATAGAAATTGTACATTGAGGCCCACCAAAAAGATGAACTAAAGTAACTTCATCTACTTCTACTTTTTCTACACATATTTTTCTTTAATAAAATAATTATTGCCTCCATTTTTATTTT
>NW_006239017.1:684247-694829 GCF_000226075.1 Solanum tuberosum
TTAAATACTCCATATTATCTATTACAATAATTAACAATTATTTGACACTTTCAATTCTATCAATGCCATATAAATTAGGATAAAAAAGGTAACATATATATTCAAAAATAATATAAGTAATACTATACATTACAATAATTAATAGCTTAAATATTTAAAAGTTATATAAAAAATATAATTGACTCTCTAAATTCTATTGGTACTACATAAAATGGATTATATGATAAACGTATATTGTTTGAAATTGACGAAAAAGAAACTATAAATTACAATAATTAACAAAAAAATTCGCTCGACTCCAACAAATCTATCAATTAATGCCACATAAATTGGGACATGGGAAATAACATATATTCTTTAAAAATGAGGACTACTGTAACATTTATTTTGGGACATGGGAAATAACATATATTCTTTAAAAATGAGGACTACTGTAACATTTATTTTGGGACATGGGAAATAACATATATTCTTTAAAAATGAGGACTACTGTAACATTTATTTTGGGACATGGGAAATAACATATATTCTTTAAAAATGAGGACTACTGTAACATTTATTTTGGGACATGGGAAATAACATATATTCTTTAAAAATGAGGATTACTGTAACATTTATTTCTGTAAATCGAAATAATGCCATGTCTCAATTTTTTGCCATTTTTGTATAAATTACTGTTGAGATTCAGTAGCAAAATGAGGACTACTGTAACATTTATTTTGGGTAGGACAATGGTATAATAGTTACTACTCAAATGAAAATTTGTGTTTTGAAATCAAGTTAGCAATTTTAAAGATGTATTAAAAAAAATGATTATTTGGTGAACTCAAAAGTGTAGTATTTGAATTCACTAATTTGTGAGATATTTTTTAATTTTTTTTTATGTAATTAGTACTTAATTGAGAGAGAAATATAATTTTAAAAAATCAAGATAGCTTAATAACCTCATTAGGATGTATGTATGAGGTGGATCCAAAACTATCTACACTCAGAAATTTTGACTTCATTGGAATCAATTGAATTTCATGACTATCCACCTATGTTTTATATGTAATAATTTAAAAGAATTATTTCAACTTTGGAAAGGGTCATATTTTTAGAAAAGGATTATATTTACCACTTATTATACTTTTTTGATATATTTGCCCTTGCCATTCAACTTTGAGGCCATATTTACCCTTTATCCGTTAAATCTTCGTATTCCCACATAAATTATCTATGTCAACATGGATTTTATTTCCTCTTAAATAAATCTAAAACATTATTTAAATTTTAACTGCCCACAATTTTGTTAAACTTCCATTGATTAATTTGGATGTTTTTGAGAGGAATACTAGAGAACATAGAAGTTTAGAGATGGCAATCTGCTTCGTCTCTCCACCACCAAATAGGTCCGATCATCCCAAAAAAAAAAACCTTAAACCACTGTTAATTCGTCAGATCTTCACCACCACCGAAAAACTGAAACACCACCCTTGAACAATCAAATCAGATCCACCAAATAAATATATTTCTGAACAACATTAAATAATCTAGATATATAGAAGTTTTCTAGTAGTTGCGTCGAATTTAGTCTCATCTCATCCCCGTTTCTCCATCAAGAACCACCGCGTAACAATCATGTAGCCACCAGAAACCAACTTGAATCCTCCATCTCCATTGTTGAACTTCACCTCACCTTCTCCACCGTCTGAAACAATCAAAAAAACAGAGCACATATAGATTGTTTGTAAAAATTCTACCTATTTTTTAATCAACTCGAGATTAAAGATGAAAGTTGGCTGTACTTAACAAAAAATATTGGATTAAAATGTTAAAATTTGTATTAGTTCTTAATCTTATTGTTGTATGATGTGAAAAAGGATATATATAATTTTCTATGTTTGTTGTATAAAACTCCCATGGAGAAAAATTAAGCAGAGGAATCAAAGTTGGATTTATTTTGGTCAGTGGAAAGGATTTAATCGTGTGGGCTCAGTTAAAACAATTTAAATAAATGTTTAGATTTAATTAGGAGAAAATGAACTCCACGTAGGTGCCACATAGGTAAATTTAAGTGGGAATAAGGAGATTAACGGATGAAGGGTAAATATGTCCTCAAAGTTGGATGGCAAGGGCAAATATATCAAAAAAGTATAACGAAGGGTAAATATGACCCATTTCTAAGAGTACAGGGGCAAATATGATCCTTTTCCGTTTGAACTTTAAGGGGTCGTTTAGTGTGAGGGATAAAAATAAATAGTGATGAGATAAAAAAATTGTATCTTATTTGGTTGTTATGTTTGGGATAACTTATCCCACTATTTATATCATAGTGATGTAATTAGTTATATCATATACATGATGGGATAAGTAGTGAAATAAAAATTCAATAGGAATAGATGAAATAGCACGCAATCAAAATACCATTGTAAGTAGTCGAATTGAGATCAATAATTAGGATCGAAAAAAAGTTATTGATTTATTGATAGTGGGTTATTGATTTAACAATTTTAGTAATGATTTTAATCTTTTTATCGGGATATTGATATTTAATGGTTTGAGTTTTTTCTTAACGGGTTAATCAATAATTCGATAGTAAATTAATAAATTATAGTATTTATACCATTTGGTTGCTTTGGTACATGAAGTCCTTGACTTAAGGCTTAGTTTCATACTTTTGTTTCTGATTGACTCAAACTCTCAATTTTTCTACAATATGTCAGTGTTTACTTTTGCACAAGATGCAATTTATCATCTCATGTGCATGGTTTATTTGATTTGTCACTTTGCTTCTAAGTGATTTCTAATGAGTTATTTTTTGTGTCAAATCTTAATTGTAAAATTGATAACCAAATCAATAACAATTAATCACCAATTATTGATAAATCAAGTCGATAAACTTCAAAATCGAAGTAAATTGACGGATACACATCCCTAACGCTAATTGTTTGAAGTCGTTTGATTTGACTGATAAGAAAATTTCATTTCTTTATAAATGAAACACTTAAAAAAGTATTTTATTCCGCGATAAAATATTGTATAGTACTTATTGTTGTCTGCAATATATTTTTCGTATTGTAATTACGAAACATATAAAAATATGATATTATTTATTAATAATGTGAGCATAATTTTGTATATTATTTTTATTCTTCTCTTCTATATTGTATCTATGATTTAAGAGTCGTTAATAGTTTTTTCATTATCTACTTGTTCAATAATAGTTTAAGTGACTTTAATTGAAGTGCTCTCGATTGAAGATGTAGTTGTATTTTGCATTACTTGAAAAACATTACAAATTATTTTTTTGTTGAATAACATCACTTCTAAGTTGTTAAGAAATTATTTGCTTAGATTTAGAAGAGAAATTAGAAATAACAAAAGTGTAACGTGATCTAGTTAGCTAAAGTTAGTTCGAAAAAATAACTCCAAAAAATTATGTTCTACACTTTTGATTGAGAAACACTTATTGCCCAGTTATTGGTGATTAAAAAAAAAAGTAAGATTCATAATTGATACTTGGTAGAATATATTTTGACAAAATTATAGTTAATTTTATTTATGCGTATTTGGTACTAAAAATAAAATCAAAATATTATAACCCAAAAAAGTTGTTTAAATTAATTTTTTTGTAGTAGTGAAAATCGTAGCTAAAAATAGTTCTCCATGGGTTTTATTTAGGACATAAAAGTCAGATTATATTTGTAATTATATTCATTTATTTATTTTAGAACGAGTTTAAAAATATAAATAATCATTCATATAAAAATTCTTTCATCAGTATCATGATTAATGTATAGTTCATCTACCAAATACTAATAACTTGCCTAGTCACTAATCTTTGCCTAACTACTGACCATAATCCCACTACCCGTTAATACTAGCATTTTTTTTAAGGGTGCCAGAAGTATGATGACTGTATTTCCCTCGCACGTGCCACCTATATATAACAGCCACGCTTATTACGCCGCTATCAAACTGTGCAACTGAGTGAGTGCTCTTTCTCCCTTAGATCTGATGCTCCATCACTAGCTCACTTCCCCACTTTTTCTTTTCTCCATAAAAAGAGAAGAGAGAGAAAAAACCAAACCTGTAACAGCTACATTTCAATTTCTGTTTAACAATGGGAGAGGTCGATTTGCTTTCTCTTCGTTCTTTTTTTTTTCTTTTGATGGTTGTGATTTTTGATTGATTGATTTGGCTTTGTGCTTATTAATAAATTTATTATTCAGGAAGAGAAGAAGGTAGAAGAAGTGAAGAAAGAGGAGGCACCGAAAGATGAAAAGCCAAGCGACGGCGGTGGTGGTGAAGAGAAGAAAGAGGAAAAAAAGGCGGAGGAAGAAAAAAAAGAGGCAAAACCTGAACCTCCACCACCACCACCGGAAATTGTTTTGAGAGTTTTCATGCATTGTGAAGGTTGTGCTCGTAAAGTCCGCAAATCGCTCAAAGGATTCCAAGGTACTAATGATTTTTTTATTTTATTTGGATGATTGATATAGAAATAAATTGAATGATTTTTTTTTATTTTTTTTTATAGGAGTTGAAGATGTGTTGACGGATTGCAAAACTCATAAGGTTGTAGTGAAAGGGGAAAAAGCAGATCCGTTGAAGGTATTGGAGAGAATACAGAAAAAGAGTCATCGTCAAGTTGAGCTTCTCTCTCCAATCCCAAAACCACCGGCGGCGGCGGCCGAAGAGCCCAAGAAACCGGAGGAAAAAGAAGCCGTTAAAGCCGAAGAGAAAAAAGAGGAGGTATATTTATTTATTTTATTTAGTACTCCCTTATTTAGTCTTTATTTCTCTCTCTTTATTTGTTTTTAATGTAAAAGTCATATATGCAAATGGTTTTCTGTATTTGTTTGTGCAGCCTCAGGTGATTACAGTAGTTCTGAAAGTTCACATGCATTGTGAGGCTTGTGCACAAGAAATCAAAAGACGTATACAGAAAATGAAAGGCAAGATTATTTAAAAATTTGGTTTTAATTTTAATTATTTTCATCTCTTTTTGCTTAATTAAATTACTAAGTACTACTATTTTGCTTTCTGCTTGTGTTTTTGTTACACTTTTCAGCTGTATTTGTTAAAGAAAGTTTTTTTTCTTCCTTTTTGGATCTCTAAAATAGCATTGGATACTTGAAAGGATTCTATACCACCTTTCACTATCTTACATTCTTTATATCAGTAGGGAATAGAATATTCAATTCTTAATAAGATTCTCTTAAAATTCTTCAATTTTTGAGTTTAATTTAAATCACATGTCTTCCACTTACTAAATATATTCACTTGATAAACTATTAATTTGAATCTTTGAAATCAATAACTAGTATTGACTGTTAGGTATCATCAAAAGTTGCAAGTAACTTGGGAAATTGATACCATCAAGCTAGCCTTAGGGCTCCGGATGGTATAGAAATCTGTTAAAATTGCAAGAAATAAGTTAAGAGTAGTAAATAAATATTTTTTTGCAAGTCATTGTTTTTGTGTCTGCTACTTCGACAGTAGCTGCTTCAGCTTCCCGTCAAATTTTTGATATTCCTTTTTATTTAATGACATCTTCTTTTGGGTATCCAATGCTAAAAACCTTAAAGTTTAGACTTATGGAGTTTGGATTCAGAATTCGCCTTTGATGTTAACTTTTCTTGAATTAATTTAGGTGTGGAGAATGCAGAACCGGACTTGAAAAACTCACAAGTGACAGTGAAAGGTGTGTTTGAGGCAACAAAACTAGTGGAATATGTAAGCAAAAGGACTGGAAAACGGGTAGTTATTGTGAAAGTAGAACCTGAACAGAAAGCGAAGGAGGAGGCTAAGCCCAAAGAAGATAAAAAGGAAGAGAAGAAAACCGATGACAAAGAAGTGAAGAAAGTTGAAGAAGGTGACAACAAAGAGGAGAAGAAGGAAGAAGCAGCCGCACCAGCTAAGGAAGAAGCCGTAGTAGCAGCTGCACCAGCTAAGGAAGAAGCTGTACAAAACGACGTCGATCCAATAGTAGATGTGAAGAAGAATGAGTTTTATTACTATCACCATCCTCAGAATCATCAGCTGTATAATAATCCACAGAGGCTTGCACATGAAATGTTTGCGTACCCTCCACCTCCGCAGATTTTCAGCGATGAAAATCCGAATGCATGTTCCGTGATGTAAATTTGGAGGGACGTGAGGGGTAAAAAGGGAAATGTACGTCCAACCCCTCTTGTGGTGGTGCTCTTCATGTGAGGCTTTGTTTTGGGACTCGCTAAGTTGCAAGTGATCTGCTAGACAAATACTGTAGAATTTTGTGAGGCCCTTTGTACTTTTTTTTGTTTGTTTTGGTTTTCTTTATGTTGTTATATACTCCCTATATGTAATGATACAATAAACAGTACTATATGAAAATTTTAAATATCGTACTTGGAACTTCAAACTTCAAAGTTGTTTAATCTTCTGAGATACTGCACCCTGCTTGGTGCTCTCTCTTCTTAAAAATATTAATATAATAACAAACTCGTCTAATTTTATAAGTGGAGTTTGACGTGAATATAGTTTTACTCTTTGTATGGTTAGATTAGGTGTTGTTAAACGGTCACATCTTTGGTGGTTGAATATTATAATGCGTGAGTGATATTCTTTCGATCCTTTTATTGCCAACGGAAAACTAACAGTTGGGTAAAAATTATAATGGCGTGTTGGTTAAGACAGGAATGTTCATTCACGATGTAAGCTTTTCTTTTGTAATGATAAATATGTGATATTGTCTTATAAATCATGATTTGCAAATAACTATTTTTTTTGTGTAAACAAACCAAAAGATTGTATTGTTAAATGTTTAGCTTGTTATAAATTATAATGGACGGTGGACCTTAGATTCTGATTTAACTTCAAAAGTTGGCATATGAGGTGATAATTATTCTAAAGATGTGATTAGTCATGATATAATTTAAGATAAAAAGGTATGAAAAACGAATTTTAGGATAAAAGATTAGTAGATAACTAAACGATTTTCTCTTTCCAACTTGGTTCTAGTTTAGACTTAAAAGCATCTTGAACGATTTTCTCTTTCCAACATGAATCTAGTTTAGAGCATCTTGTCTGCTCCCCTCTTCTAATTATCATTATTAGTATTTTTTTATGTACTTCTACTTTCTAACTTTTTATTTTGAAAACACTTTTCGTGAGTAATAATCTATTGAAAATAACTTTTCTACCCACACAAAATAGAAACAAAGTCTCTATACACCACTCTTCTCGCACATATTATATAGGATCGGGCTATATATATTGTTGTAATTTCATATAAATATACCGAGAAATCCACATACCACCAATATGAGATAATTTTATACTTCTACACACTCAACCAAGCAAACTAAAGAGTGAACAACATAATTTCATTGATCAATAACAAAAACCAAAATTTGAGGATTGAGATGAGTATGACTATAATATATAGAAAATCAATTTTAAATCTAAATCAATCCCAACAAATTATGTTAACCACAAGTATATTGTAGGAGTGATAAATATCCAACTTTATGACCATATCTTTAGAATGGACATATCAAGTTGTAAAAGTAAGTTGATATCAAAACTATACATAAATAGGGAATGATCGGAGTGCGATTGCATATTTTGTTCTTATATTGCAATTGGGAATGCACTGTGGTGGGGTGGGGGGTGGCAAAACTTTATATCGTTACTCAAAAATATGACAACTGACATAAATCCACCAATCTCTTTAGTACAGATAATGTTTCCCTCTTCATTCATCAAAATAATTTCTTTTGAGCTAGCTACGATATGGTCCACTAAATTGTGATATGAAAAGACACTTAAGTTGAATTATAACCTAAAATTAGTTCCACCTTTAAGTTCGAATTTTAGAAATGAAAATTGAAACAATTTGTGAACTATATGAATCAAAATTAATAAATTTTATATACTCGATAAGTATACAAACAAAAAAAAAAATAACCCCAAAAGGCCGAAACTTATTCTTTTGTTTGTCCACAAAATAATGTTTCTATATGATTGGTAAATGCTGCAACAATATTGGTTTAGTCACCATTAATATTTGTAAATAGTGAAGCTGACGAAATAGGGAGACATTTGTTTGAGAAGTATTTCTAGTCTAGAGATATAGGTGTAATGATTTTCACTCACAAATTTTCAAAAAAATAAATAAATAATATATATATATTTATTATTATTATTTTTTAATTAAATTTTTGGTCATTGGACCGGTTTTATTAAACTCTTAACATATATATATGAATTTCATGTTAAAAAACGAATGAATCAAAACACTCTTAACTCTAACAACTTTTTGTTTCGACCTCAATCAAGCAAATAGGAAAAGAGCATGTTAAGCACCACCGACATGGTTAGTGGGATTGCTTTACTCTTAACTAGAGGTGGTAAGAGTGTCACTCCTGAATGAGCCCTAGTACAACATGCGATTTAAATTTAGTTGGGGCTCTAATATAGACTCCAAATATTTAGTGGGAAACAAAAAAAAAAATACATGCCTTGATCTCATGGAATTACTCATTAATTAGTTTCTGATTATTATAAAGGGAGATAACCAATGGATATATATTACTCATTAATTAGTTTCTGATTTTAGGTGCCTCACATCCCAGCAAATGCAAATAAAAAAAAAATGGGAGTACCTTTGATGAAATAATTAATTAATTATCCTATAACTTTTGATGACAAAGTACAAAATTCACGGCCATGAACTTGTGGTCATTGTCTCAAAGTACATTACAGCCAATGCAGATAATTAATATGTGCACATGTTTCAAATTCTCATTTTTGCTTTTCAGTTTATATTTATTTGTAAAATTCCACTTCTCGATAGTTAAATAATGTATTAAATTATGTTATTTTTATTTCAAAAACCAATACTAAACTAACTCCAAAAACGTATACTAATAACTTTTAAACTACATAGCTATAAGACACATCAAGTAAATTAGTTATGGATTATATGAAAATTCAATTAGCTAAGAGTAATTTAGTGACGAATTAGCTAGGAATTACTGATAAATTCCATAGCTAATTTTATGTTTTTTAGTAGAGGTATGGATAATACGGAGAGGTCTAAAAACAAAATATATGAGTTCATATGAATTTAGTAGCTCGTATATTTATATATTTAAAAAATCTCTAAATATTTATTTATAAGCTCAATTGGATTGTTACCTTGATCATAAATTATATATGTTACACCCGCCAGTGGTGGGGTTGTATATTTCTTATCATGATTTATATGAGTGGAGTCGTTGATGGACGCAAAATGAATAATTGTCCTTTGTCTCTCTTGTAATCTACAGTTGCACTCGATATGATTAATTTTGTGAAAGCACTTTGAGAAAAGTTATATACAGATCCTACTAATTTGTAAATTTTGAGATAATATTGTTACGTACTTACGTTGCCTCACTTTATATCTGCTTTATTTATTTTCTTCTTTATCTTTGATTTAATTTTATCAAAGCTTACATCAGTTAATTAGGTCCCTTTTTGGATAATTAGTGGAAATTACTTGCCCTCCTTAGGTACCGAGAAAAATAATAATATAAAGTAGTGTTTAAGATGACATGTAATAATCTTCGAAATAAATTTGGTCATATGTGAAGAGAAGTCCAGTTACAGTGCATTGGATGTTATTATGCTTACCGTCTTCAACTCGAATTATATATGTGAATTTGAATGAGAATAGTACATAATGATCCTCTTTTCAATCTGTTACAATTTTCATCTCGTACAATTAACTCTCAAACCATAATGATCAAAGAGATAAATTTTCACAAGAAGGTTGTTTAGGGCATCTCCAACCCAATCCTCTATTTTACTTTCCAAATATAGAGTTCTCTATTTTTCAGACAATCAACTCCAACCCAATTCTCTATTTTACTCTCTAAAAAAAGAATATTTTTCTCTCTCCTCAATATTATATTATTATTTATATTTCATTCTTATTTTCTTATTTCATAATATAAATCATTTCTTCTTTTTGCAAATAATCACTCTATAATCTTTACGTAATACAATTTTTTTTTTCAAATTCTTCATTAATATAAAATTATATTTTATTCTAAATTTCTAAATAACATAAATTTCAATACATATTATAAATAATACATATTAACGAACAATTCAAATAAAAATGAACTCATTGATGAAATATAATTGCATCATAAATATTGTATTATCGTAAAATTTATAAATACTCAACTTTTAAGACTATTAGGTTACTCTCATGAATAGGGGTGTGCATCGGTCAGTTCAGTTTTATGTATTATCAGTTCGGTTTATCAGTTTTTGGTTTTTAAATATGTTAAACCAATAACCAAACCAATAATATATTTTTTATCGGTTTTGGTCCTTAACGGTTCGGTTTTCGGTTTAACCAATAAGAAAATATTTATAAAACAAATATATGACTTTTCTAATAAATTTGATGCGAAAACACAATAATATAACTTTACAAAGCTCATAAATAGAAACAATAATAACAAAGATGAAAAGAACTATACAAGCGTAACACAAAGAGAAATTAAGAGGAATATGGTTCTTACTTTAGATTTTAACGTTTTTTATAATGTGAAATTGTGAA
>NW_006239017.1:695269-706643 GCF_000226075.1 Solanum tuberosum
TTAAATTAAATTAAAAAAATTGTTAATTCGGGATGGAAGTAGTATACTTATCAATAATGTTTTAGATGTTATATTACTTAGAAAATAATTACAAATATTAGAGACATAATTAATAATCTTATATAATATAAATAATATTAAAATAACTTTAAATTACATATTTAAAGTGACCATTTCTTTTAAAAAATAAAATAGAAAAATTATTAATTTGGGCGGAAGTAGTAACTTGTTGATAATATATTTTTTAAATGTTATGTTACATTAGAAAATAATTACAAATGATAGTAATATAATAGAAATAATATTATAATAATCAAAAAGTAAAATAGAGAGGTGAATAGTAGTTCTCCAAATTTGTAGAACTACTATTCACCTCTCTATAATTGAAGAATAGAGAGTGAAATAGAGAGTGGGTGGAGAACCCATTCTCTATTTTACTCTCCAAATATAGAGAATGGAGAGTAAAATAGAGATGGGTTGGAGATGGTCTTAGTAATACATATATATATATAGATAGATGGTTCACGAGGTCTATCTTTGTAATTATGCAAAGCTTAACTGTCATTCTCCCATTACTCAAGTCATCCAAATTTAGTACTACTTGTAGACATTCAAATTTTGTGAGACTCTACAAGACGTGTTTAATTTGAGTTGGGACTCTACAAGGTGTGTTTAATTTCAATTAGAATTCTTGGACGCTACTTAACCCTAAACCCTAATTCACGTATATATAAAGGGTACGAAATTCCCTTAAACGGCATCTCAAATATCCCATAAACCCTTGAATATTTTTAAAGATCAAGATCTCGAATATTTCGCAAATTGATGGAATATTCATATAGTGGTTAAATCTAAATCATCCTAATTCGAGAAATACGCCATTAATGGCCCTCGAATTATGGATAAATCTTATGGAAGGAGAATCAAGAGAGGAACAGAATTGTACCCGCAATCTTAATAAATAAAATATTATGTTTCTTCATAAATATTTTTGTGATTATAATTTATTTTCTGTCACTTTAAAATTTATTGCAAACAGTACTATTCAATAAAAAATTACAGAAACAAATTAGTATTATTTTAAGAGATGGATGCTATGCTTTGAGAGGAGTGTTTCAGCTAGGGCGGTTTCTTGTTAATCTAGTCTAGCTAACATTAACACTGTGAACTGTGGCTGACAATTTGTTACCAATCTCGATGTCTCCGCTTTGTCCTTGGCCTCTCTTCACTTATATTGGCATCCAATGTAATTTGATTTCTAAGTAATAAATAATTGTTGTTTGGACTCTTTAAAAATAATGTCGCATCCGTATTAGATTTTTAAAAAATATACTAATTTTAAAAAAATCAAATATGCACCCGTCGATATTTTTGAAAGTCCAAGCAATGATCTTGAACTATATATTCATTTATGAGTATTTAATTTTTAAATAAGTAGTGCATTGTTTGATGTTCATAATAAACTTTACATAACTACTACTAATATGTTTGATTTTCCCATAACTGATGAGAAAATAATAAAATTAATTTATATTTTACCTTTTTAGCAATTGCATATCATCAAAGTCGTTGTAGTATAGTGGTAAGTATTCCCGCCTGTCACGCGGGTGACCCGGGTTCGATCCCCGGCAGCGGCGAAATTTTTTGTGGGCTTTTCTTTGGTAACGAAAAAACTCATATTGGGCTTCTTCCATTATGGGCTATTAGGAGATCAACCCGAATCCAATTGATTTTGGCCCTAATTTCAAATTTCGCACAAGTTACTATTTTTTTTTCTTCAGCCAAGTTCTGACCATTCTTCCCGTTCACTCTCCCTCCGGCGAATTTTCACTCTCTTTGTTCTTTGCGATCAAGTTGTAAGCTTTCTATCTCTCTTTCTTTTCTATTTTTGGATTGTTGAAATTAGATTTTTGAGTATTACAAGGTGGAGAATCGAACCTTACATATGTGAAAATTCAAATAGTCAACATCCCGCTCTCTCTATCTCTTTATTCCAATGATTATAATGATAAAAGTATGAATTAGGGATATTGTTTTCTTTCTTATCCATTTTATTTGCTTCTCGTGTAACTAATTGTTCCATAGTTGTGATAGTGTACTAATTCTCACATTTTGGGAAGATGTAAAGGAAACGAAAGGATGGTATAGTGCATTCCGTTTCAACTAATAAAAATGATCAAGTATGTGCCCTGGACTAATCTATACAATAAGGTTAGGATAGATGGAATCACCTAGTGTTTTTCTCTACGTTGGGATTTGAAATTGAGATTCATTGTTCTGAACCCACTTCATTGACCACTAGGCCACACCCTTAGATGCGCATTTTTGATCTTTTTCAAACACAATTCACGTCTTGACCGGCTCAAATCTTATAGTAATTGAATTGCTTGGAAAACTTTATCATTGATCTCTTTATTATTATTATTATTATTATATATAATATGCAATAATTTGTATTGGTCTTTGTGTTTCTTACAAGTTAATATACGTTTTGGTGATCTCAAGAGTATGGTTGAATGGTTGAGGAATAGGAGTAGTAAGTAGTGGTAACCTGGAGATCTTAGGTTCAAATCAAAGCTACACTACTTAGGGTGATCCCATTTTCCCTAACCTTGGTGAATAGATTTTGCCTGCATTGTGCTTGTGGACTATTACAGACACACAAGTTGGTTGAAGCATTACTGTCATTTTTTTTTGAAAAAAAAAATCAATATGCATTCCATTTGCTTCTGTGCCTTTTTTATTTTAAAAGAGAAGTATAGGAATGAAGGTGAAACAGTAATATAGTGTATGGAGTGTTTTGTGCCTATTTTTCAAATCTTCAGTAAGCGAATGGTTTAAAGTTGATGTAGGAAAGGAAAAAAAGCTGATCCAGTTCATTATATTGGTAAATATTTCCATTTCAGAAAATTAGTATTCATTTCTTATTCTGTTCACTTTAATGAGTTCTGCTGTACAAGGCATGGATTGAATCATAAATTATGTACCTATCACCTTTTCCTATTCATGATTGTGGATTTACAGTTTCTCAAATGGATCCAGAAGCTGCACGGAACGCACGGGATTCACTCGATCTGGTATTTCATATGTCAAACATTCTTGACACTGGGCTTGATCGTCACAGTTTATCCGTTCTGATTGCACTCTCTGAACTGGGTTTCAATCCTGAGGCCTTGGCTGCTGTAGTTAAGGAGTTTCGTAGAGAAACACCGGCTTCTTCTTCTGTCCAATCATCCGCTCCATCAGCACCTTAGGCCGATTAATTTTGAATCCCGTTGATTGCTGAAATTTGATGGAACAATCTCAGAAGGAGCTCTTTCTTAACCCTTTTATTCTTCCCTGTCGATTGATATGTTAGTGGTTTGTTCTCTTATCCAACTTTAGCTATCATCTTCTACTTTGTTGGGTGTTCTAGTATTGCCTCCATACGTTATAAGCAAGTACTTATCGAGGAATAGTTTTAATGGAGCTCAAAAGGATGCTTTTACTAGCTGCTGATTGATTATTTCCTGAGGTGCATTCATTCCAATGCAACCCTGAATGACCAACTAAATCATTAGTCACACAACCATTGAGCAATTGTAACCAATTTCGCTGCTTGCATTCCATAGTGCTTTTATCCTATCAGAGTGGCTTCCCTTTTTTGTTGAAGAACTATTGAGTTGTTGAATAAACTTGGTCAGCAAATGATTTTTCTGTTAGTGCATCCTATGTCAATTTTATTGTCTTACATACAGAAAAGGTAAGATTTTCTGTGGAAAACAGTTCCATTTATTTGAAATGTCTTTGCCTACAGCCTACATTAATGTATCAAGATACTAGAATTTTCTGTATGACATGATATCTAGTATCTGATCTAACAATGGGGATGCACTCCAAAGAATGTTGGCTTTTCATCCCATCTTTTGTGTGGTTATATCTGCTTTTCATTTGTGGAATCATTACATTTCTTCTCTCAAAATACTGATTTGTTTCTGTAACTGATGTCACTCAAGAGTCAAGACAGAAACAAGTCCTCCAAGTTAGTTGAGTCCTAGCAAGTATGATCTTTTCTTCAAATGGAGAATTCTTGAGGCACAACTCACAAGGTGAAGGGGAGCATTAGCACCTAAGTGTGGCCTAGTAGTCAATGTAGTGGGTTAAGAATCATGAGGTTTCAAGTTTAAATTTAGCAGAAACAAAAAGCACTAGACAGAGTCAAAATTGTTGTACAGTACCATGTATTTTTTTGTTTTTTTTCTCTCCCTATTCTATTGACTATCTTTATTTTACAGTTGTGTTACCCAACGAATCGGGATGGAATCGATGCTACTTACTACTAAATACTTAATAAATAAATTATTCTGGTCACTCTGCTTACTCCAACCTCTCGTAAATTAATTATACCTAAACGAATCATGAATGGAATAACGTACGATATACGTGGTCTTCAGATTGGATCAAGAACAATATCAGAAAGAAAGAGGAAACTAAGACTATCAAACTAGTCTAAAAAATTGTTAATTCAACCAGGTCTAGCAAACTAAAGCTAACCATCCACCAGAGTTGTATCAAGATTTATCGTATGTTTCATTTTATATGGTAAATACTGTTTTCTCCTGGTCACAAATCTCACAAGTTATAAGGATACTTTTGGTACAAACTTTCTCCACGTAATTAACTTGCAGGTAAAATGGAAGGAGTATATATTTAACTCATTTTTAATTAGTGAAGTGATGAGTCGAATTATTTTATCAGTTCATTTCGACCCGACCCGAAAAAATATGGAGCACTAATGCATTACTATTTGTGGTAGCGCTTACGCAGGCTGGAGAGAATGAGATGCCTAGTAGGCAGTAGCTAACTTTAGCAGCCTCCACGTGTGTTGGTGTTATGAATATGTTGTCACTATCTATCTCTGTTTGAAACAATTCTAATAAAACTGCAATTGACAGAAGAAGGATCGGTATTGTTCTTTAGTTGCAAGCACAAACCTTTTGTTTTTTCAGCAGCAGAAGAATATATAATCATGGGTAAATTTTTGACTGTCATGACTCACCTTCATACTCTTGCCGGGTAAATATTTTACTACTTTTTATTTGCATTTCCTCTTTCTCCTTAAACTTCCTTCTGATTTAATATCATATGCAGGCCATCCGTGATGTTGCTCTATCCTCTGTAAGTATACTTAATTTGTTTCGTTTCATTGTTTGAATTTCGAGAGAAAAATCTTTTACCTTCAAAAACCAAACCCTATAAGATTGTATGTTCAAATTTATGGACAAAATTTCTTAGTTTGACTCTCGGAATCTGAACTGTGCCATAGAAATTGGGATGGGTAGAGGGAGTAATGCATTTAAACCACCTTAATTATTTCAGTTTTCCGTGAAATGTTTGATATTTTGTTTTGTGATGATGAAAGATATGCATCAGTAGTGGCTATAGAGAGCACATCTAAGTTGGATGATGAGCAATGGCTTGCTTACTGGATTCTCTATTCTTTTCTCACTCTTATGGAGATGCTCCTTCAACCCATGCTTCAATGGTAAGTAACATCCCTTTCTTAGTTCCCCTGCCTTTTTTTCTTAAGATAGCTAAGAAAACGAAGTAGTATTACTAGGACTCTATCAAAACTAGTTGACAGCCACCTTGTAATTAAATTTGAGTTAGTTACATAGTTAAAAAAAAAGTGTGTTTGTATAGCCAATTGCCTAGGAAGTAGTTGATCAGCATGAATTAAAGTTAATTGATACCACTTGTTACTCTGTAATTGTTTGCCCATGTACGTTACATTGCGACTTTACACAGCTAAATAATTACACAGAAATGAAAAAAAGAAGTTGCACAGGAAATGATTGTACCATAACTATTAATGCGTTCACATATAATGGGTAGCAGTTACTGAATAATTTCCAAACATACCCTAATAGAGAGACGAACAACCACAATAACTGATATGTTGTTCCCCATAGAACCAGAGACGAACCCAGGATTTGAGGACTTCGGGTGCACCAATATTACTTTAGTCCTCAAATATGAGGACTTCGGGTGCTCCAAAGTTAATGCGTGCACGTAGAAGGGTGGGTCCGCCTCTGCATAGAACCAAGGAGACCCGGGGTGGATAGAGAATATGATCTTCAATTAGTTTTCGAAAAGTATATATAATCTTAATTCAATTTTTATGTACTTGGTTTGTAGGATACCTATTTGGTATGATTTGAAGCTAGCACTGGTAGCATGGCTGGTTCTTCCCCAGTTCAGGGGAGCTGCTTTTATCTATGAAAAGTTTGTTAGGGAAAAACTCATCACCAAATATGGAGCTCGATATTTCAGAGACAAATCTTCTCCTCCCAAGGTGATTTAATCATCTCTTTTGTTAATTGAACCGATCATGGCCAGTTATTGGTCTATTAGTTATTGATTTATATATCATGCCCACCTATATATGTTGATTTGTTTATAGTTAATGTAGGTCACAAACTTGAAATGAATAGATTTTATCTGATGCTAACACACAATGGAGATTCTTAAAAATATTGCAACTCTCAAATGCCAAAGAATACATTGTATCGCGATTTCATGTGCCATTTTTTGAGAGAATATATCCCAGGAAGAGTGTAGTAATTTATTTGAATGTTTTTTTGGGACAGGTGAGCGTGAAACCCAGTGAAGATTGGACTGATTGAGGAGGCGGATTTATGTGAAAGCGTTGCATTCTAATCAGCGAAAGAACACTATATCTGTAATAATACTAACAGAATATGAATTGGTGAAGATCTTAATGTGAATGTTATATCGCCACTTCAAACAATATGTAATACTAATAATCGTTTGCTTATCGATGAGAGTTGTTAATTATTTTAGTTTGATGCATGTATGGAATTAGTGCTTGACGTCTGTTAATTGTAGTGTTCTCAAAGTAAGTAGAGTTTTTGTAATCCTCCGTCCTACCATTCTAACACGCTAGATCATGTAGATCAACGATTTGAAATCATCCATCGCTTTAATGTCCTACAAGTGATGGATAATTGTTAAATTAGGTCTTAGGCCTAACTCACACCCCAAAAGCTAGCTCAAAGGGAGGAGTATTGCCCAAGCCTTATAAGGAGTTCACCCATCTCATTAACCACCGATGTGAGACTTTTGTCATACTAACACCCCACCTCACGCCCAGTGCTTAGCATCTAGTGCGTGGGCAATTTTGATTTTGGGGGCCCCAACATCGGGTGAGACGGGCCCTGCTCTGATACCATGTTAAATTAGGTCTTAGGCCTAACTCACACCCCAAAAGCTAGCTCAAAGGAAGGAGGATTGCCCAAGCCTTATAAGGAGTCCACCCATCTCATTAACCACCGATGTGGGACTTTTGTCATTCTTTAACACCCCACCTCACGCCCAGTGCTTAGCATCTAGTGCGTGGGCAATTTTGATTTTGGGGGCCCCAACATCGGGTGAGACGGGCCCTGCTCTGATACCATGAAGGTAAAACGAAAGAGCTCAATCAGAGCAACAATGAGAGCTCCATGAGCATCTCAGATATTTTGTATTAAGAAGAAGAAGATTACATTGAGTGAGTCACAGTATTTATAACTCTCTTACTGTGACTTGTAACTGATCTTACTAACTAACTCTATGCTAGGTAGTTACAACTAATTATTTTAGGTCTAAGGCCTAACTCACATCCCAAAAGCTAGCTCAAAGGGAGAAGGATTGCCCAAGCCTTATAAAGAGTCCACCCATCTCATTAACCACTAATGTGAGACTTGTCATTCTAACAATAACCTATTATATCTCTGTAATTTCATCAACAACTCCCTTGTACGATATTAAACAAGACAGTTTTAGTATGGACTCAGCAGTGTCAAATATTTTACCCTTTTTATCCATTGATGGGAAAAATGAGAGACAAATCTAAACCATGGACCATTTTTTTCTTCATCTATAAAATTCACTATTCAATTGATCGTATACGTAATAGATTTTAGTTGTAGCTATCAAGTGAAAAATGTAAAAAATAATAAAATTGTGTGTAAGCACAACAATAAAAATATATACCTGGCAAATGAGATAAATAGGAATCGATGATGCCTATATCGATCTGATCTGTCTTCCATACAAAAAGACACATGACGACCGCTTTGACTGAGAAAACGTGTCATGTTGCCTCCATGCAGTGGTGCCAACAGTTGTAGTAAATACAACACCGCTTCCCCTCTTCATCTCTATCTTTCTGTTTTGCTTTTATTTTATCAAGGATATAAGTGGATAACAATAACTCTTCTTTTGTTTTCTCATACCATTATTATTAAAAGAGTCCAAATCATCAGAGACAATGTTGGTTGAACTAATTCACAAATTTCTCAACTTAGTCGCTCCTCCGGTTTCCTTCTTCAGCTTGCTTCTTTTCTTACCACCTTTTCAATTTTTCAAGTGCGTTCTCTCAATTTTGGGCACACTTTTTAGTGAAGATGTTGCTGGAAAGGTCGTCATCATCACTGGGGCTTCATCTGGCATTGGCGAGGTTCGTTATTTTCAACCATTTTACTCGTTTTAATGTATGTGATATAGTTTGATTTCAAAAAAAATACATGGAAATGGAAATGTGAGTAATAAATAATACATGGATTTTTATGTTAGGATCACCTAACTTTTCTCGGGCATGGGGGATTAGTACTTATATATTATAACTTGTTGATTAATCTTCTTTTTTACATAAACGAAAAAACTCTAGTGAAGTGGAAAAGGGGCTAAAAATTGAAACCCCTTCTATAGATTTATAATTCCGGCGACAATTTGCAGTATCTGGCATATGAGTACGCCAAAAGAGGAGCATGTTTAACCCTTGCAGCCAGAAGAGAAAGGAGTTTGAATGAAGTGGCCGAAGGGGCACGTGAACTAGGCTCACCAGATGTTATAACAATTCAAGCTGATGTTTCGAAAGCCGAAGACTGTAGAAGGATTGTTGATCAAACCATGAGTCACTTTGGCCGATGTCAGTTTTAATTCGTTTGAATATTCTCGTGTTTATAAGTTTTTTTAATAGAATGATTAATCATGTTTTATGTAACTCTTTTTGTTGCATGTGTTATTAATGCAGTGGACCATCTGGTTAATAATGCTGGAGTGCACGCGATTGCTCTATTCGAAGATACAGAAGATGTCACTGATTTTAAATCTGTCATGGTAAAGTGGAAATTGATTTTGATTGTTACGTATAAGCGGGCAGTTTGAAGTTTTATCACAATAAAAACTTACCTTTGGCAAATGTTAATGATACCGGTGACAAATAAGTTTACTAGTTCTATGTACTTTCATTGTGTTGAGCTAGAACAGAAGCTTTAATTTGGGTCTGGACTACCCGTGGAATACCGAATTTAAACCTGGATGAATGCTAACAAGAGATTGAGTTGGCCATCTGATAGAGTTTGTCGTTCTTAGTCAATTTCATAGTTGATGACTCGATGTATATTAATCGGTTGTATTAGGTTATATGTTGAGTTTTTAGGTTACTAAATCAGGATTGACTCGCATTTACCTAGTGTTATATGTGATTTTAACTTGATGCAGAAAATTTGTGCACTACTCGTGGACTAAAGTTATAGTAATTGTTATTTACATGTTTCTGTATTTCGCAGGACATCAACTTCTGGGGTTCTGTTTACATGACCCGCTTTGCGATTCCATATCTTAGGTATAGTGGGGGAAGGATCATTGTGCTTTCTTCATCTGCTTCTTGGCTGCCTGTTCCAAGATCAAGCTTTTACAATGTAAGTAGCTAATTATAAACTTAACTGCTTTTATTTTTCCAGTGGAAACGGTAACATTTTTTCTTGATGACCCTATTGAAAATTTTGTCATGGCAGGCAAGCAAAGCAGCAGTATCTCAATTCTTCGAGACGTTAAGAATTGAGTTGGGGCAGGACATCAAGATAACTCTGGTGACGCCTGGCTTTGTTGAATCTGAACTGACGCAAGGCAAATACATCGGTAAGGGTGGCGATGTAGAGGTTGATCAAGGAATGAGGGATGTAAGTTTTCCTCTTTGCTACTAGTTTCTGCATTTAATCTTCATCTGGCTATAGATGGCAACTAGCTTGATATTGACAAGTTACTCAAAATTATACCCTTTCCACGAACAATGCTTTAAGAATATGGTCGTTAAGAATATACTTATGGAAACCAAGCTTAAATACACAGAAAATTGGAATTGGAGTTAACTTATGTCTGAAAAATGACACTGTATAGCTAGTGGCTTGTTGCATCATGCTAAGGTGACTTAAAATAACAGGTACATTGTGTAGCAAATGTAATTAGGTAACATATGAATTTGTAGATAGCCACTATAACAAGTAAAAAGTTGTTGATTGAGTAAACAGTTTTTACACATCGTCTTTGTAAAGAATGTTTACTCGATTTTAGCACCGAGGGACTATGTTTCTTCTCTATTGGTTTGATAACTTGATCGGTTCAGGCTAATGTTTCATCATTTGCTTGATCTACAAAGAAAAGAATTACGTTTGAGCAAGAAAGTGGACATTTTTGTGTGAACTAGGTATTCATAGGCGCGACTCCAGTGGCTAAAGTTGAATCATGTGCCAAGACAATCGTCAATAGTGCTTGCCGAGGCGAAAGATATGTTACAATACCAGCTTGGTTTCGGGTTAGCTACTTGTGGAAGGTGTTTGCCCCCGAGGTGTTAGAATGGATGTATAGGCTGATGCATCTCACCGGAACTTCACCAGAGGATGCACTTAGCAAGAAAGTAGTGGATTATACTGGCGCGCAAAACGTGTTATATCCAGAGACTATCAGGACTGGAGAAACAAAAACTGATTAATGTTCTGATGTAAAAGAGGTTGTAGTTTCATGAGTTGTGTTGTCTCCTGTTTCCTACAAACATGACTTTTTCAATTAGAAAGACCTTTGTATTGTGACTATGAATAAAATTGAGGATGTTTCATTAAATCATACAGTGTGTTTGTTCTCTGAAAATCAACTGGAAGGACACGATGTTATCAAGGTCCCAACAATTGAAGAGTACTGGCCTTTGCAATTACTCTTTATAAGGACAATGCAACTAATTGTGGTCTTATTAATAATATACATCAATTTATAAAGTTAGATTAACATGACATGAATATTTTGGATATATTACTTCTTATTTAGAAATGAGACTTGTAAGGACTAACACTGCATTATTACTCTTGTACAACATGCATACAATTTTGTACATTAACTTTTGACTGCATTAAATTAGTTGTACAACGTGCAAAAAGAATTGTACATTAACTTTTATAAATGACAAATGAGACTTGTAAGGACTAGCACTGCATTATTACTCTTGTACAACATGCATACAATTTTGTACATTAACTTTTGACTGCATTAAATTAGT
>NW_006239017.1:707275-707796 GCF_000226075.1 Solanum tuberosum
CATTTTTAACATAATTTTTCAAGTTGGATTTCTAGGAATTGTATTGTAGACCCATTTAGATTTTACCCTTTTGTTTTAAATTCAAAACAACCCTAAAAAACAAATGGTGATTACAGACAACAAAATTTCAATAATAAAGAAATTTGAACGATAAATTCTTCACTATCAGATGACAAAATTTGAAAACCATTAAAAAGAAAAAATGTATAACCATACAGAGATTTAAATAAAAATTTAGAAAGCAATGGAAGAAATCAGTGATAGGCAAATCAAGAAAATAAAATTTGCTTAAATAGTAGACGTGGTTTGATGAGAAAGAACTATAGTAAAGGTATTTATACAAAAGTAAAAGATATTGAATAGCCAATCAGATTGGACCATGTTTATACACGCGTGGGGATTTAACACAATTTTTTAATTGGTTCACGGTAGCGAATATCTTTGTTTGTGATAGTGAACAACAACAATAATAAATATATTTAGTGTAGTCTTATAAAGTAGAATCTGAAGATGGTAAAGTG
>NW_006239017.1:708812-711730 GCF_000226075.1 Solanum tuberosum
AAAAAAAAAACTCAAGATTTATATCTTCACGAACACAAACAAATAATATTAAATGTATGATTTCAACAAAGAAAGAGTTGTAATTATATTAGACATATCAAATTATTTTACCTTGTAAAATCAAATTATGTAAGAATGTCTAACCATTTTCATTATAGATATATCTCCTATAATTTGCAAAATATAATCAAATAAGTAAAAAAATTATCTAGCAAAAGAAGAAAAAGATAAAGAATAAGGAGAAAATTACATTTAATCATAAGTCCTCCTACACATATAATCATTTTTGACAAAACATAAATAATCCAAAAGGAAATAATATAATAGAAACATTACTTCTTAAGCACTAAAAAAATAAAGAATAATCAATCTATATAGCTAAAAATCCATTAATCTCCATCTTTGGATGATTTCATTTCATCCTATATACAAGAGTCAAGAAAAATAATAACAAATTATTACTCCTAAAATGAATCTCCATTTTTATGGTTATAAAGAGAATCATAAAAATAACAAACCAAAATAATTTATCCAAAAGAAACAAAAATATGCTTTGACATATTAGCCTTACTTGCTAATTAAAAGTAATATATGAAATCATATTTCCAAAAGATAATGCACCTTAAAGCTTAAAAATATTGTAACATGTCTACCACTAATTCTCTAATTGAAGATCACTACAATATAACACACAATTTTAGGGTGATTTTATAGTGTTAATATAACCTTCTACATTAAATAATTAGAGGTTACAAATATGAAAGGCTTGAGAGGTTATGAATATGAAAGGTTTGGGAGTTATGAATATTATTAATTCTAATTTAAGAATAGAATTTATATAATTGAAGAGGTATAAGTTAAGAAGATGATTTTGCAAGAAAAAAAATAATTGAAAGAAATAATAAAAAAAGGTCAAGAAATAGAGAGGTGCCACATCACCTTCTCTATTGGCTTTTCAATTATAATCTATTCACTCCCACCTCCTCTACACCTCAACCAGTGTGGCCGTCCTTTCACCTTATATGTGAACCAATCATTGTCTGAATCATTTCCTCCTTTTAAGCCTTATTCTGTAGCCTTATTTTGTACATATATAATTATTGTTGAACATAGATATACAAGTTGGAAGATTGGTATTAAAATCATCAAGTTTGAGCTACATGATGAACATTTCAAGACCAAACATAAGGATATAATATACTAATTTTAAATTGGAAAACTAATATTTATGACAGTGCCATGATGTTTTGAATTGGAAACTGAAATTTAGGATAATAATGTTCTAAATTTTGAACTGAAAAATCCAAACTTAGAATAGCAAAATTCACAATGTTAAGTTTTGATTAATATTTAATACTTTATACTTATAAGTTGCATTTAGAAGTTTTGAAGTGAAAATACATAATTTAGGGATACAATTTCTTGAAATTTGAACTGAAAAATTCAACTCATCTGAAATATTAAACTAAGAAAATGAACATGAGGATATAGAATTATGAATTATGAAATTATCTCACAATACCAAAACTGCCCTTATTTGTCGCATCACATTTTCAGCACAAGGTACAATTATTTTAAGTTGTATTAGTCCTTTAGAAGTGCCACTTCTAAATAAGGGTAATAAATATATAATATAGGAGTAAAATAATAAGAGAAAAGAAAATTGATGGGTAAAATGTTCTTTAAAATTTGTATAAAATAGAGAAATCTCATACCGTGCTAATTACATCCTATTCCGGAAGTCTTCTTAATTACAATAATTTTGAAATTTTCATTGCTCTCAGATACATTACTCAATTGTTCGATACATTGCAAATGATACATTACTTAAGATTCAGTTGCGTCGAATATATTCCTCTACTGTCGAATACATTGGTCTCTACTCCGTTGTTGTGTCATACATTCCTCTATTGTCGGATACATTGATCTCTACTGATTCTGTTGTGTCAGATACATTCCTCTATTGTTGGATACATTTGTTTCTACTATGTTGTTGTGTTGGATCCATTTCTGTATTGTGGGATACATAACTATATATGAACATGATTCATAATGGGAGGGATGTATCCAAGAGGAGATTTTTGTAATTTTTATAAATGGTAGGAAATTTTACATACATACTACTTGGCTGGAATATTAAAACTTTTATTCAATGACTAAAATATCCCAGCACATAGTACAATTTTTGTGGCCGTGTTCAGGAGTGCACGTGGTTTGCTTACAAACTAAATAACAATACACGTGTCAACAGGGAAAAGATGAAGGCTCATCCCAAACAATTAACTTTGAATCTTGAATTAGAGTCGCTAATGAACTCTGTTTACTAATATTGCAAGTGAAATTCTCATCAATGTCAATAGGAATTTTGAAACGCGAATGAGCTGTTCGTCCTCCTGGAGTACTATTTGACTCCTCTCTAATTCAAAAACGTTTCATGCACTTGCCAATTAGAACTTTTGGATCCTCACTCGCTTAAACAATTGTGTTGCTGAGTGAGGCAAGTGACCGAGAAAAACAGTCAACTTCTACAAACAGACCTGCTTTGGAAAATGATTGATTTCAGATTCTCTAATTTTCAAGCCTTCAAGTACAATTTCATATCCTTTTCAAACTTTTAAGATTTGTAGGGAACCATATTGTTCTATTTTGGATGATGTTGTATTAGTATTTAGTAGTTATTCTTAGATAGAAGTTATGCTTTTAGTATCATCTAAATTTCTTCCGTTATTTTTGTATTGTTTGAATTGCAACTTCTGATTTATTAGCAGACTGGCAGACGATACCAAAACACCATAGTTTATCATATTCATAATTACAATTGTGGAATTGAGAGGATGATCATACAATAGGAGACTAATGATGTTTGGAAATGATTTAGGTAATATTCATTTCCTTAATGAGTTATTATCTGTATTTTT
>NW_006239017.1:712068-714110 GCF_000226075.1 Solanum tuberosum
GAAGAGAAATAAGGAACTAAAGAGCAAACACGTGTTAAATAGTCACATGTGGATCCAAGTATAACTATAAAGTACACATTTCTTAGCTTGTTGCACAATTTGTATCATCTACATATGATAAACAATGACATGCTAATCTTATATATCAAAACTGAAACATCTGCTATATCACTCTTCTAAGTAAGAGTAATTATTTTGGTTGTATTACATTAGTTAGTATTTGCAGATCGTTCAAGTTGGCATCATACTGATGTCTGTTGTACATATTCTAAATATTTCTAATAGTATATAATATATGATATTATCCATCTTCTGCAAAAGGTATCACCCTTGATTCATTAGTATTAATATTTTTACAAACATAATATTTTGACTATTGGGCCCGTGCTTGCCACGAGCCTCCCCCATCTAGTATATATATATACTAGACACGAGGATGAGAACAAAGAGCTGTGTTTGTTTGTAAACTCTCCTGGGGCTGGGTAATACCTGGGATCGCTATCTATGATAGTCGTGTTAGCACGCGTCCAATAACATATGATTTTAAAATACTTTAAGTGGTTAATTATTGTAATTTATTAGTATTTTTTACATTTTTAAAATAATATATATTACTTCCCTTGTCACAATATAGGCTCCCCAAATATATGCTAACACAAATAGAATTTCAAGAGTCAATATGTTGTTAATAACAATATTTTTTTACTTAGTTTCCAATTAAATAATACATGTTACCTCTTTTGTCTCATTTTGTGACATAGAAAGATTAATTTTATGAATCAATCAATTTTTTTTTATAAGCAAACAAATTTTTTTATGTTTTTTCTAAAATATTTTACGTTGTCAATTATCGTGATTTATAGTATTTTTAAAGCAATTTTTAGATATATAAAAAAATTAAAAATAAAACAGATGAAAAAAATAGAGAAGTGTATATGTTGTGGAATAACACAGGTGAAGCAAGCATGTTGACTGTCACTTGTGTGGTTATCCACACTTATATATAAGTAGCGGAAAAAAGATAAGAAAATGTATATGCAAGTGTTAAAATCACACAGATGAAGCAGACATGTTGACCGTCACGTGGTTATCCACTTTTATATATAAGGAGTGGAAGTGGATATATGAGTTTGAAAAGAAGAAGTATTTTTTTTTGGTAATAAAATGTGAAGAAGACGTATTTTGAGTAATTGGATTTCTCATCTTAAATCCAAAAATTAATGGCCCATTTCAATTAATTTGTTTGATTTTATTTAATTATATATATGATTTTAAATTTTAAATGTATAAAATATGTTTAGTTTTTTAGTCTTAAATGTATCATATAAAAAAATAAATTTAAAAATTAACAAAAAAAAAAAAGAAGAGAAAATAAACAAATTGAAACGGATAAAGTATTTTGAGTAATAGTTCATAAATAAAATGTTGAAATGTCTTAAAATATTGCATTGATAAATCACATATTTATATATATATTTTCATAAATAAATATTTACAATCACAAACTCTTAAATACACATCATTTTATGGAGATCATTACTCAATTATAGCAATAACTATTTATTTTTGTATTACTTTACTATATATATATATATATATATATAATAAGTGGGAATATCTACTACTTAGCACATGATAAGTGTTGGATGATATGTGTTTGATAGTGTTGTACATTCTTCTTTTATGGTTGTACCTTTAAAATTTATATTATTGGACAATTTAACACCATTAATTACCTACTACTTTATTAGCAAAAAAGTTTGACCTCATTTGGGCCCATTTATTATTTATATGTTTTCAATTTTCAATATATGTTCTCTATCTAATTCTTTTTTTCAACCTTTTATTTTAAACTTCTTGAAATTTAATTACCTATTTATTACTCTCTATGCACTTTTAATTGTTAAGATTTCCTTTTAAGAGTCAAACTATAAGAATTTTAACTAATATTTTACAATGTGTTTTTTCATCATATTCATAGGCAAAAAATTACAATTTATAGTACTTTTTGTATAGATTTTGCATATTTAATTTTTTTAAAA
>NW_006239017.1:714520-728337 GCF_000226075.1 Solanum tuberosum
TATATATATATATATGTCACAAATGGAAAAGTCCCAATCAAGGAAGCAACATATATCATTTACAAATGACTTAAAAAGCATTAAAAATTACAATAATTACCAATTTAAAATATTTAAAAGCTATATAATAAAATAGGTTTACTCTCAGAATTCTATCAGGCTCACATATATTGGGACAAAAAAAATAACACGTATCATTTTAAAATTACCAAAAAAGTATTATAAATAATAATAATTAACAACTTAAAATATCTGAAAGACATTTTAAACGGGTTAATTTTGTAATTTTATCCATATCACATAAATTAGGACAAAGTGACCAGTAATCTACGTTACTTGAAAGTTACATAAAAATATTATAAATCACAATAATTAATAACTTAAAACATTTTTAAAAAAAATATGAAAATTTGGATGAGTCTCCAAATTTCATTTGTGTCACATAAATTGAGACAACAAAAATAACATATATTGGGTCCATTTTAATTTATTTGTCTTATTTTTATTTTTTTATATTTAAAAATTGCGTAAAAATACTATAAATCATGATAATTGACAATATAAAATATGTTTTGAAAAAAATACAAAAAATTCCACTGATTCTTGAAGTGAATCTATCGTAAAAATACTATAAATCATGATAATTGACAATATAAAATATGTTTTGAAAAAAATACAAAAAATTCCACTGATTCTTGAAGTGAATCTATCGTAAAAATACTATAAATCATGATAATTGACAACATAAAATATTTTGAAAAATGTTGTATGTGAGTAGTCTTATTATGTCTTAAATAGCGTCAAAGAAAGTACATGTTTCTGATAAAAAAACTTATTTCTTTATCCACGTAAACAATCGCTTCAAAAAACTCGATTATTAGCCCAAAACATACCATTTATATTATTATTATGCACGGGCCACATTATCTAGTATAATAATATGCACAATCTCTTCTTCCCGTCGAGTATGAATTTTTTTGTCAAAAAATTAAAATCATAAATCTTTTTTATACAATGTCATGACTTCAAATGTAAGCCTAGTATATATTAGGGACCAAATTAGTCTAACCCATGTACACTAAAGGACCATTTTGATAATTTTTCTCCACGTAAATCCACATATCAAACGGGCAGGTTAATAGTGCTGACCGTGAAACAAAACGTGGCATTGGCGGGTAAAAATTCATGTTTATCTGCAATTTTTTTGAAATTCATTCGAAAAAATTCCCCTTTTTTATTTTTCGCTCCAGATCTACCCGCGCTTTTCCAAAAGAATTTTCCCGCAAAATTTTGCAGTTGTATTTTCCGAATCTGACTAATATGTTCCATTGCACCACACCACTCTTTATTCAACTGTTTTTGTTCACAAATTTTTTCTCTCTTCAAAGCACAAACAAAACCTACTGATAACTTCCATGGCGGCCGTGAAAGAAACCCTAGAAGAGAAGAAGCACGAAAAGGAATCAATTGAGAAAGAGGAGAAGGCGAAAAAGAGTAGCGAAGAAGAAAAAGAGAGTGCAGAGGAAATGGACGTAGACAAAGAAGATGAGAAGGTGAAGGAAGAAGTTGTGAAGAAGGTAGAAGATGGAGGTGTAGAGAAAGAGGAGGAAGGGAAAAGTGATGATGCGATTTCGCCCAAAACACCAGGTTCCAGGCCGACGAGGGAAAGGAAAACAGTGGAGAGGTATTTTGAGTCTCTGATTGCTAGAGGATCTGCAACCAAACCCTTGTCCATTGAGAAGGTATAATTCTAAATTTTCTGATTTTGATAATTCACATGCTTCGTTTTCATAGAGATAAAAGAGTGATCTTATTTGCTATTCATCTTTATGTTAGTACTAATTAATGAGAGGCAAGTTTTTTTATTAGGTTTAATAATTTGATCAATTATGCTTCAATCTCAAACAAACTAGCTATGATTGCTAAATCCAAGTGTAAAACTGATTATATAAAGGAAAAACTTGCCAAACTAGTAATGTTATTGCTAAGTTTAGCAATCTGCCTCTGTTCCGTTTCGGGTTTTTGTGATTCGTTTAATCTTTTGAGGTAGATCGCAAAATGTACAGTAAGATCTGGTCATATGAAAAGTATAATCACTGATGTCCCATGTGACTAAGGAAATCAAGGAAAAAATAGTTATGCACCAACATTAATGCACATTCCCTTATAATCATGCATACCCCATTTGTTATTCTCTTGCATGTTTCTTGGTTCTGTCTATTGGACAAGCGCTATTGAAATGTCTTGTTTCAATTTTTACCAGAAATGTTACTAGCATTTGTTATATTTTTGGGGATCCCCTCATATTATTCTGGTGATTAAATGCAGGGTCAAGGTACACAGCTGAAGGACATCCCAAATGGTACATTTTCTTTTATTTATTCAGCCACTTTTTCCCTTTATTGGTGTCAGCCTTTTCTTCTTTTTGTTTTTATGTATATTATCAAGGTTATCTTAGAGAAATTAATTAGGTTTAGTTATACCAGTTAACAAATATTCACTGAGTGTGTAACATAACAACATGCTTCTTGTGCCAACAAAATCCTTGTGTTTGATTGTTGTATTGTCAGTTTGTGCTGGTTGCTACTTATATTTTGCAGCAGCTGCCTGTGTTTCTAACATGAATAATGAACATTGCTAGGTTATTGCTTTGTTTCATTTATCTGGTTTATGTTTATTTCTTTAGAAGAGGAGGGGTTGGATCTTATGATTCTGTTATTTAAATTCTTCTGCTGTACCCTTCACTTTTTTTAATAGCCATATGAGCATAGGTGAGTATATATTCATTGTTGTAAAATAGGTGTGCCTAATGAATTCCATTTGATACACTGGAACAATGAACAACCTAGCTGAACTACGGCTGTTTTTTTTTCTTTCCATATAAGAGGTATCATCTTTGTTAGCAAAAAATAAAGAGGTATGATTTTGTAAAAGTTTATTTTTGCATATCTGGCAACACAGATTGGTTACCAGCTAATACTCAGATTGACTGATTGTTGGCTGCATAATTTTCATATTTGATGCCAACATTTTTATGTACTAGCAAATTTTGAAGCATTTTTTTTTGTTGTGCTTGTGAAATTTAATTTTTGTGGCTGCTTTATATATGTTTGATCTTTTGGTTGAGTAAATTTGGGGAAATGCATTGTGCAATGATAATTCCACTGACAACTATTGTATTGTGTAATATTTCAGTGGCATATAAGTTGTCCAAGAGAAAACCGGATGACAACCTGCAGATACTGCATAGCATTCTTTTTGGCAAGAAGACAAAGGTCATACTCTTCTTCACTCTTGCATTCTATTAAGCCCTAAAACATTCTATTTCAACCCACAACTGTATTGTTTGGGTTATGGTAGTATTGCTTCTTAATCATGCTAGTGTTAAATAACGTCCTTCCATTTGCAGGCACATAATTTGAAGAAAAACATAGGGCTGTTTTCTGGATATGTTTGGGTTGAAAATGAGGTAGTTAGTCTCTCTGCTTTGCTATATCTTGTTGATTCCTTGGTGATGTGACATATGTGCATGGAATATGCAAGTATTAACATCGAGTGACTTTATGATATGTGAATGACATGTATTTTGTGTAATGTTTCTCTCTTTCTCAAGCAGGAAAGACAGAGGGTAAAAATCAAAGAGAAGCTTGACAAGTGTGTCAAAGAAAAGCTACTGTTTTTTTGTGATATACTCAATATCCCAGTTAGTAAATCTGCAACAAAGAAGGCATGTATTATCAATGTGTTTGCTGTGTGCTCTATTACAGAAAATATATGTTCTGCTAATTATTATTGTTGCATATTTCAATTTGCAGGATGAGCTCTCTGTGAAGTTATTAGACTTCCTGGAATCTCCTCACAGTACAACTGATTCTTTGCTTGCTGAGAAGGAACAGGTACAGCTGATCCTGCATTTGCTGCTTCCTCTTTTTTCATAGTGCCACTTTTTGTTATGACTTTGGTACACTTAAACCATATGTTTATTGTAATGTAGTTATTCCTTTTATTATGTTTCATTTTGATCTCAGAAGAGTAAGAAGCGAAAATCAAAGGGAAAAACTTCCAAAAGCACAGGTTCCTTGGACAAACCTGCAGGAAAGTCAGCAAAGGTTAGCTCTCTTTTAACATCTTCATTCTCTTTGAAAGCCTGATACTGTAATACTGTAACAAATTTGCAGTTTATAATGTTATTACTCCTAACTTCACAGTAATGGTTTATGTATACTTATTTTTTGGCACCAAATGGTGTTGCATGCCAATCAATTCCCATAAAAGGCAAAAGAATTAGCATTTACATCATTTCTTCTCATCTTCTTTAAGTCTTGGGGGTAGAGTTGCTCCAAATTTGTATTGAAGGAGGATGCAAGTATTTGTTGCAATAGTTGGAGTATGTGCAAAAGTGTGGCCACCACTGTTGTCCAAAAAAACAAATTGAGAACTTTTAAATTACTATTGTCCCAAAAGAAGAAAAGGAAATGATAAGTTTCTTTGCAGACATGATTATAGCCATAGGAATAGAGACTCCCATTTTCTTGTTCTTCCAACACACCATTGTTCTTCCCTTTTTTCGGGCCCTTTCCTCAACATTCTTCTCAGGAACACTTTCATGGAGAGATAACAGACATGCTCACTACTCCAAGTGATGCTCCTGCTGCTTGTGGGAAGTGATAAAGAAAAGGGAAGAAGAGTTTAGAGTCAATGACTACCAGGAAAATTGATTATCAGTAAAGGCTGCCTTTACCCAACATAAATGATCTTATGTTCCCCGTATAGGTATATAACCAAAAGAATGACATCAGTTTACATCTGAAGTGGTACAATAATTATTAGGGTTTTAAGACTATTTAGTGGCGGTATCACTGTCTAAAGATACCTTTATTATTTTGAAATTTGTATGTACTTCTTCAATGCATATTGGAATTAACAGCTACTAATAATAGTATGTAATCTAATGCGTATAGAGTAAGTTGATACATGTCTTTTTAATTTTGCCAGTTGCAGATTGCGTGATTATAATGTGCATTGAGAGAAAATTATACTTGTTTCCTTTGCTTTAAACATTGTTTTCACAAGTTGAGTCTGTAATCAGCCATAAATAGTTGGGCACATTTTCAAATTTAAGCTGTTGTTTTTCCTGCAAATGCCCGTCATATATCTTACTGAAAAAGTAATTCTTCTCTTATGTTCAATTCAAAGCAGAAGCATCAGAAACCAAAACTAGAGGAAGATGAAACTGATGAGGAGCCATCAAGTACCAGAGATGAATCCGGTGCTGACAATGATGATGAGGAAGCCAATGAAGTAGGAAGTGATCATGAAGAGAGTGGTTCAGAAAAAGAGGAAGAAAAAAATGAAGAGCAAGAGGCAGAGGAAGAGAAACCAAAGAAAAAGAAGTCCAATGGGAATGTTTCTTCAAAGAAGGATTCTGGAAACAAAGTAACAGAGAAGCCCAAGGCTGTGAAAAAGGATAACCCTGCTAAATCCCCTAAAAGCATGACTAAATCTACCAAAGTGTCTTCAAGTACAGCTTCCAAAAGAGGTGCTTCTGGTGCTGATTCACTAGTTACACCTAAGAAACAAAAAGTTGAAAAGAAAAGTCAAAAAGAAGACAATGAGTCAGTGAAGGAAAATGCTTCAAACAAGAAAAAATCAACCAAGACTCCTGCTAAGGTTTCTGAAAAGGAAGGTGAGTAACTTTCTGTTTATTCATTGGTGATTCAATATATGCACTTTTATTCATCTTTTATTGAGGTAAAAAACCTATATTTTATGTTCTATTTTTGAGGTATTTGTTTGAGATGGTGTTTCATCATACAATATGGAGTGATCCTTTCAGTATTTTGAATCAACTAAAATGATGCACCATTCCATTCAGCCTCTTTTAATATCTTGGTGATAATCCAATATCTTATTCTCACATAATATTTATTTAGGGATTAATATACAAGGTAATCACAACTCTTAATCTCTTATTAGTCTTATATATCTATCATTTGAAAAGTTTTTCAAAATCTTCTGGAATAGGAAAAGGAATAAGTGGCATGAAGGCCAAGGCAGAGCCCAGCAACGAAGAAATTCATGCAGCAGTTGTAAATATTCTGAAAGAAGTGGATTTTAACTCTGTAAGTGATATCTTGGTGTGTTAAATACACAAGAACATGAACTTTATTTACTAATCAGGTTTGTTGTACTCTTCAAAATGCAGGCAACTTTATCTGATATCATCCGAAATCTAGGTATGACCTAAGGAGACTCTTGTATTGCTTGTTCTTAAAGAAGTTTGATAGTACTGATCTCATTTGGTGATTAACCGTGTATCTGGTGTTCATTACAGGTAGCCATTTCGGTGTAGATTTGATGCATAGGAAAATAGAGGTGAAGGCTATCATCACTGATGTAATAAATAACATGAGTGATGACGAAGAAGGGGATGACCCTGAGGCTGAGAATGATGAAGAAAACAATGAAGGGGATGACCCTAAGGCTGAGAATGATGAAGAGAAAAATGAAGGTGATGATAGTGATGCTTAATTTATGAGTCTAGTAGAAGGATAGGTTTAAGGTTTTATACATCTTGTTAGTAGTTTTTATTTATATTAGCTGGATTAAGATGGTGACCCCGATGGGTTCGTATATAAGGCATTTGTTTTGCCTTTGCTTGTTCTAGAGTTAGTCTTTGCATTTCTTTTATAGCAACAGTATACCATCTGATGCTGAATATCATAGTTATCAATTTCTTGTATTTATGTTGCTGCACTTCTCTTTGCTTAATATGTGAATCTGCAGATGCTTAATGTTGATATTTTCAGTTGTATAATTGTATTCAGCAAAATGTGACAACATCGTATAATCCCCTATTAAGATGTTTTTTTTCATTCTCAAGACTTGAACATTGAACACCGACTCGACCTTTGATTAAGTTTGTATGAATCTTTTTAATCTACCACAAACCTTTGTGGTCATAACTTGTCTAGATGAAGCACTACCCTTATCTAGCTATTAGAAAAAGACTACATAAGAACACAACATATTATTCACTGCAACTAAATAGTAACCCACAATTTTGTGCAATTTACTTGCACTACATACATATTTAAAAAGACACATACTTCTCATAGACAGTTAATTAGAAGTTACAACTATTGAGCTTGAGCATTCTTGGTGTAGTGAGAAGCCCATAAGAGCCATAACCCTTGCCCATTTCTCCATGTCCCAACACCCTAGCTGGACTAAATGGGCTGCATGAGGCAAGCCCACACCCAGGCCTATTAATCTCTTTCTCACTATCCATCTGACCCAATATTTTGTGAAATAGATTAACATCACAAGGTAGCAAAATAGGTCCTTGGCTACAATAACCATATTCCATTTCAGCATCTTCAAGCAACATCTTGAACAATGGATGGTTTGCATATTTGGCCTTGATTGTAAACTTCTCTTTCTCTGGCCCAACATATACACAAAAACAGCCTTGCGGTGCTAGTACTACTGGACTCTTTGCTTTGGTACTACTATGCCATGATTTGCTCTTGGACAACATCATTGTTCGACTTCCTTTCTTCATCAATAAATATCCCTCCAATTTCTTGAGTATCGACGAGTTTGAATTCTTCTTCCCCTTAACCATTTCCATATCCATTCACTTTCTCAAGAGCTCAAATGAAAGGAGCAAGCAAAAAAAGAAACAAAAAATAATAATAAAAAAGTTTTTCGGTTATAATTGTTTGGATATGTAGTTGTGGATTTATCCTCTATCATAAGCTAAATTTAGCATAAACCTAGATTTTATTCTAGTTGGATTACTCATAGTTTTGAGTATCCAAATAAGAGAAAAGAATTCTTGAGAACTTGTGGTGAAGAAGGCATGAAAAGAAAAGGAAAAGAGAGTTGTGAGTTATAGGTTACTAAGAGACCAATTTATATATATGAAAGGTCACTTAAGTTACATAAAGCCATACCCAAATAGATACTGCTACTTACTATTTATTATTATATTATACACTTGCAATAGTCAACGGTGATAAAAGCCTTTAGTTTAAAGAAGGGCATTGTTATCAACAAAAGGATACATGACGAAATGGACAGGACCACTAATTTTTTTAATCAAAAATTCCGAATTCGAGCCTATATATGAAAAGTTCTTGATAGAAAATATTTAATTATTTCAAGTGAACGCTGTACTAAGCAAATTCAAATTAATCGAGCTCTGCCATACATGCAGGGCATCAAAAAATAAAAGGGAAAAAAAGAAGAGCATTGTTTATTAAAATCCAATGGGGACAAAAGAGATGGCCAATTTCAGTGTATTCAACATCATAGGAGTAAATGACAAATGATTGATCAAATATTAAATTATTTTCCATAAACCAACATTTTTGTTATGTCATTCACTTTCATTTTTTATTGTTTTGACTATTCCATAAATGGAGTACGTAGTTGTTGAGACGGCAACGTAAAAGAACGTGTCTGATTTGAGTAGCATTAATTTTTGGACGTTTTATTATTTTCCAGACTTTAACTTAATGTTGATCTAAAAAGATTACCTCAGCTAATTAATTACTACTCGCATTATTTTAGTTCAATTATTCATGCATCCATTTGAATTTTGGTCCCATTACAAGAAGTCTTTTTCAAGTTTTAATTCTACAAAGTTCTATATAAAATCTAGGCTTGATTATTGTGAACTATTATATTCCATCTCTTTTTCTTATATATTTTTGAGTTGAGGGTCCATTGCAAACAATTTCTTTACCTTGTAAAAATAGAGATAAAGTTTATATATATATATAAGTATATAAAGATTACCTCAGCTAATTAATTACTACTCGCATTATTTTAGTACAATTATTCATGCATCCATTTGAATTTTGGTCCCATTACAAGAAGTCTGTTTCAAGTTTTAACTCTACAAAGTTCTATATAAAATCTAGGCTTGATTATTATGAACTATTATATTCCGTCTCTTTTTCTTATATATTTTTGAGTTGAGGGTCCATTGCAAACGATTTCTTTACCCGGTAAAAATAGAGATAAGGTTTATATATATATCCTATCTTTTTGAATTCATATATGAAATTACGCTGAATATATTGTTGTTGTTGTATATTTCACGTTAACTTCTATACATTCACAGTGTTAAAAAATCTTGTAAAAGATGATATAATAAAATTCTTTAATTTTCTTAGTGTATACAAATTGAATCTACATTATTATGTTGCTATTCTAAAGTATATTACAATATTCAATTTTGAAAACTCAGACGGAGTTGACACGTAATAGTCACAATTTTAGTTTATTCTTGTTTTGGCCATTATATATCTTTTCTTCACGTTTATAATTAAAAAAAATATATAAAAAAATATGCACGAATGAAATTGATGAAAGCATGACAGTTTTTGTTAGTTTTATTGAGAGCTAGTCAACAGGCACGGCGGCTTATTATAGAGTAGGTTTAATTTGCAATTTGTTTTAAGTTATGCAGAGGCCGAACCATGATTTCAATTTAACGGGTCCTAAAATTTATATTTATATATATTTAATAAAATTTATTTTTAAGGCAAAATTTATTAAATTCGATCAAATCTTATTCGAGTTTTCAGGAAGATAGTGTGTAACATCTTGCTTGTTTTGAGAAGAAAAATAAATAGTTGATTACCTAAGGATTAGACAATGAGAGCCCACTTTTATTAAGAAAACAAGTGGTAGTTGATTATGTAATTACATACCCCAACATGTATTAAGCTTGATTTCATATTTTGGGAGTGGTTTGATAAGAATGGGTGAAACTAATCACACCAGATAATAGGTTTTAAGTTTGAGTCTCATTGTCATTTATTATTCAGAAGAATTTTGGCACATTTGATTTATCTAAAAAGATATAATTAAATACTAATAAAAGTGTGATAAATTCATGTTTAATTATTTGTTAGTTGGATTAGATTAGAATCTTACAAAAAGTCAACCAGCTTTTCTCAGGGAGACTTTCAGGTCTTAACTACGCAAATTGCTTTTCATTAAGCCGCCAGTTAAATTTTGTGAAGGTGTGCAAATAGTATTAACTTTTGAGAAATTGTCCTTCCGAAACGTTACATTCGTTTGCTCAATTTTACACATAAAATATTAGATTATTTAATGTTTACAATAATTTATATCAATATTAGAAAGTAAACTTGATATTTGTCATGAGATTTTTAGTTCTATTAAAGGAAAAGTTTAGATCACGATCTAAAAATTTCGTAAGTTGAAAGAAATATTTTTTTTAAAAGAGTCATTTATGATAGGGGTGGGCGTTTGGTTCTTCGGTTCGGTTTTATCAAATTTCGATTCGGTTTTCGGTTTTAGAAAAGTGTGCACCGTATATCAAATCAAATTAATTCGGTTCGGTTTGATTTTTTGTACTTCGATTCGGTTTAGTTCGGTATTTTTAAATCAGTTTTTCGGTGTGAATGAAAAATAAAATAAGGACAAAGTATAAGATACTTAAAAATTTAAAACTATGTTAAAGAATGATGCGTCTCACCGTGAAACACTTATTGTGCTAACTAAAAGACTATATTTGTCTTTATCAAGAACTTGTGCCTCCAACTACTTCTCAATAAAAACAAGTACGAAGAAGGTTCCTTTACTTAATGTACATCGGTAGAAATATGTTTGAGTTTCTCTTGAAAATTAATATTTGAAGTTATCTATTGAATTGTAAATTTGTTGCTACTTTGATTTGTTTCATGAATGATTTAATTGTTAGTTGAATTTTTAATTAAGGAAATGCCCATACTTTAAATATATAAAAAAATTATTTTTAATTTTTAATTTTTTAAAAATAAAAGTTTGGTTCTTCGATGCACCGAAGTTTTGAGACCCTTACACCGAACACCGAACTGAAGAACCGAACTTTTAAAAAAATAACAATGATACCGAAATGAAAAACCGAAGAGCCGAAACCAAAGAACCGAATTAGTTCGGTTCGGTTTGGGTTTTCTGTATTTATGCCCACCCTTATTTATGAAGCAGTTTTCTGCGAAATTTCTGCTTAATTTTCCCTACTTGATGATCCTGCCCATTGATTCCAAAATTCAGACCGGCCCAACCCACTTTTTTGGTCCATTGGGATTTGGGAACGTTCCTTCTGTGTAGCAATATTTTGCAAGAGCATATGTACTCGTATTGGAGTATGGGTATATCAAATTCGCACCGTAAAGAGCCTCATTTGGAGGGACGCGCTCCTTATCAACTGTTACCTAAAGCTCGAACATGAGACCTTTGGTAAAGGGATAAACAACTCCATCCACTACACCATATTATTTGGTGGCAGGTAACTTATTGTTAGACTATGTATATACAATATCTAAAAAAAAAAAACTTATTTTTCAACAATTTTTTAAATAATTTGGTTGGTTAATGAATTTATATTAAATATTAATAATAACATTAACTAATCGGAGACTGTCTTGTAAAACTTTGGAGTTTGGAGTACTAAAATTGATAATACATTTCTTTAATTCCTATCTTTCCTTTTTTTTAATAATTGAAGTTTAAGCTAGCTATTACCTCATTAATGATATCATATGTATAGAAATTTGAATGATACACTCTCCTCTTAATAAAAAAATTGGTCATCTTTATTTTTCTATAACCATTAATTATGTCGTTCCCTTTTCTCCAATAAATGGTTATTCCAACACAAAAATAAATCTAACATATTGTAATTAATCTCAGCTTCAAGTGATGTAAAGTATTTTTTTGCCAAAAAAAACGAAGAATTAAGTTCGATTTAATTTCTCTCCTGATACACTAAAGTTGGATTCCGGACCCAATCCAAAATTAGAGTGAATTAGATCTGCAACTAAAGATAACAAAATTGGGTCGAATGCACCTATCTCACCTTTTGTTTTATTAAAGGTAGGTTTTAACTGTCTTCATGTAAATAATTATTTCAGTGCAAGTTGGTGAGAAGAAATCAATATAATTTACAAATATCAATTGGACTGATTTTGGTGATGAGTCAGGAGTAGTTAGTTTTAAAAAAATAAAAATTGAATTTGGGAGTAAGTTTATCTATATAAGAAAAAACATTGAAAAATGACCCCATACCCATTAATATGAATGTTGAAATCATATTTTTAGTATTTAATTGCATGTTTTTCCCGTCGAATTGTTTGATCTTTAATTTTTGTGTTTTAGCAATCAAACTAATTATGCCTAACAGGATATAAATTTTTTAAAGACATGGAATGAGATATTATGATACAAAATATAAAGTTATGCACACAAATTTATTTTATTCGAGGACAAAAATTAAAGACCACCCTAGGGAAGGGCAAAAGTGCAAATGACCCTATTGTTTCCTTTTAATGTAGATGCTACTCTCTTTTTGTTAATAATCATTTGGATTATGAGGATGATCCTTAGGAAAGCAATTTGATTTCGAAGTCTCATCATCACCATTAGTGACTCCAAAAGAGGCCTTCATTTAACTGCAACCAATGAAAGTCTAATTCATGGATACACAAATATATTGGGTGCATCACATATTGTTAAAGTTACATTATATGTGTTTGATCATACGTACGTAAGATAATTAATCGTGAGCGATATGAAAGTGAAAAAGTCATTATATTATTATTATTATTATTAATAATAATAATAATATTATTTCCAAGATAGTATAGTGGTTACAACGATTTATACTCTAGAGGTCTTTTAATCAAAGCTTTAGAACTTTTTTTTTCTTTTCAATAACTAAATCGCTTAAAAAGAATTTTAAAACTAGGTATCCTAAGGATGTATTTTAGTGGTCAATAATAAAGTTGTCATGAAGTCTTACGTTCAAATGTCACGATAAAAAATATTAGGTCTATTTGTCCAAATTTTGTTGGACAAATCCAGGTACTTGTAGTACTTATATTGATGGTACATACATAGTAGGTATCTCATGAAATTAATTTAAGTACGTGCTAAATGGTTCATACAACAATCAGCAAAATAACAAGCTTTACTTTTATGTTTTTCTATGTCTAATTGGTATTTGGTAAAAGGTGCCCTCCACCCTGTGTTTGACAAATTAAAATTTTCTAACTTATCCATTCTACTTATAATCAATAAATATCCTTGGACAAGACACATATAATAAGATCAGATAATTCAGGAAAAACGATTTTTATATTATAAATAACCATGAAACATACACTAGTACTATAGTAAGAGATTGGCATGAACTCATTTCATATAAAAAGTAGTAACTAAAGTTCAATATAATGCATGTTATCTAAAGGACGTATACTACCATGAAAGTGGAAGATTTCGTAACGAGGGGGTCATGTAATTAATATATAAAACACAATTAGTTGAGATCATTCTTGGTTAATTTTGTCTTCCACTCCCAATTCTTTGTTTTCATGATTACTTCAAAAAGGCACAAAAAAAAGTTGAAATGGAAATCCACGAGTCTCTTGCTTTATGATCTGTTGATATTTATAATCATCCAAAATCCAAAATAATTTTAATTTGTTAAATCGATCTTACACATATATATAATTGGAGAAAAGGGTTATGGTCTGTGGGAATCTTTCTTTTGAGCCATATTGTCTAGTGGCGAAGCAATAATTTTTGTTAAGGGTGTTTAAGATTTAATATATATGTATGAAAAATAATTTTTAATCCATATATAATATATATACTGTTGTTCATCTTGTATTCCTAAGATACTTCGAACAAAACTTTGAAGAACTTGGTAAGACACAATAAAGTTTAAGAACATTTTCACAACTAGAAAATTAAAACTAGTAGAGAAACTAGAATCAGAAACAGATTAGAAAAAA
>NW_006239017.1:729331-742508 GCF_000226075.1 Solanum tuberosum
TATCTTTTATATGTATCTAGTATTAATTTGATGTGTCAAGTATCAATTGCATATGTTATATCCAAAAACATGTATCTCGAATACATAATAAGCATATACATTTAATTATGTGTATCTAAATATGAAATGTAGCTGAAACACATGAATTTAGGAACAAATAACGACTGTAGAGTATCTGTCGTATCATTAATATCATCGTGTTGTTAAAAATCATGTATCCAAAATTTAATGGTGGATACATATACATGGTCAGACACCCCATTACTAAAAATACAACTCAGATCTTAATTAAGATTACTACTTATTGGATACACATGTTTCAAGGGCTATATCAAAGTAATATTGGTACTACCAAATCCATGTTACGGTAACCAAAGAAAGCCTTAGAAGAGCACCAACAAACAAAAACTCTCTACAATACTCCCTTTGATCCTTATGTGTTGTGGTATAACATAATCAAAACTAAGATCCATTTCTTCCGGAGACAAACAATCAAGAAACATAATCGAAACTAAGATCCATTTCTTTCGGAGACAAACAATCAAGACCCACTATGAATTGAAAGTTTTCTCTATAGCAATTACTGTGATTGAAACTCGTGATAAATGACAATACAAAATAATATTTGGGTTCCGGAGAATTTGTTGGCCATGGTGATGATATCTTGAGAAGAAGAGAGTAGATTAGCTATTGTTGGAATGAAATTGTACGATGAAATTCTTGAATCATGAAGGAGGAGACATAATTGAGTGATAAATATGGGAGGGGAAAATTAAGAGATAGTGGTTGATTTGGAGTGAAAGAGTTAATTAAGCAGATAATTAATCAATCCTAGTTTTAAGATATGTGGGTATCTAATAATCTAATTGTATCTTCAAATAATATATTAATATATGGTATAAAATATTAAAAGTGGTAATATATGTAATTGTTTGAAAGTAAAGATAATTATTAGTATATATAGTAGTGATGTATGTCTAATAAGGTAGTTTATCCTTGATAAAAGTCACAACTCTTCATAATAGTCGCAACTTTTCATCAAAGTCACAACTCTTCATAAAAATCGCAACTCTTCATTTTCCATTCACACCTTTTAAAACCCAACATATACTTTGTACAATTTTCTATATAATATGTATATAATTAGCGTATAATATATGTGTATTGGTTAGTGGACACTATACTATAGTTATTTTTGACTAAGCGGTCAAATTTGTATCTTCTTCTTCATTTGATATCACTAAGTAGATAGAATTAGTTTTAAAATGTGTAACTATTTTTTGAGATATATGAATATTAAAGAGGAGTGGGCTACAAAAGGAGGATTTAAAGATTTATACACTTTTATAGCTTTCTCAAGTATAAAAAGATGTTTACGAGACAGCAATTTACGTCAGAAAACAAACTTCTATATGCAATATTTTTCCTGGTCACCAATGAAATCAGAGGCGGAGCCAAAATAAAGAATTTGGGGGTTCTAAATTTCCTTTAGAATCGTCAATAAATTTTGTTAGGGGTTCACAATTAATATACATATATATTTAATTAATTTTCTAATACAAATACAGAGTCTATGAAAAAACTACTGGATTTGTCCGAACCCATGAACCCACCTAGCTCTGCATATGAATGAAACTGCCATACAACTTGATTTTGGAATTGATATCAGATAGCTTTTTATTAATCCTAGGACCTAGATTCTTTTATAATAAAGATTTTTTTTTATCAATACGAAAACTAATTCTAAGAAAATAGATAAATCAATATGCATGGACGTCCATGACTAACTAAACAAACAGTAGCACATTTGAATTAATTTTAAATTATATCCATCGTTAACATGAGAATTTTTTTACACTATCAAATTACTAAAAAAATATTTATTGCTAGTTAAGTTTCTTAAAATGTGAGATTTGTAACCTTAAAATAAATTTTATACTATTGATACATTCTTCATTAATAAGACGAATGTGTAATTTTAACTATTCTTAGGTAGTGTCCAATTATTTTAATGTAACATGTAAAAGATTAATTTCTCATATTTTGAACCCTTCATTCATTTTTAACATGAGAAAGTACTGTATTACACATAATTTAATTACTAGTTCGCCGTATAAAATGTGAAGAATAACAATAATAATTTTTTTTTTTAAAAAAAGAGTAAAAATAATAGATTTACGAGAGCTAGAGCATAACATTGGTATCGAAATAGAATCAATTAGTTAGGAATTGTTAAACAATAGGACGAAATTAAGATAAAAATCAAAGGGACTATATGTAAGTGCAACATAATCTTATTAATAATACGAAAAAAAACGTAATTTTATTTATAACAAAGAAAATACATACAAGCATTTTCTTGTTCTAGCTAGGTACATTGGCACAACAAGAGAATTATTATTACATGAAGATCTAATTAGAATTCTCTTGTGTACACAAACACAACACGTAAGGATTAATTACGAAAATGACAATTATCCAATATTAGATTAATTAATTTAGGTCTTAATTAGTTTGAATATTTAGCCTATTATTGTCAACTTCAGCTGCACTTGCATTAAGTTTCTCAGAATAAATCAGTGTACCAAGCTTCCAAATGTCAATAATTTGTTCTTGAGTTAATTGAGTAAGCTTTTTCCCATCTTCTAATATTATCACATGATTTTGTAGTACCTCTGAAAGTTTCTGCTCCTTTGTAACATTACTCTCTTTCTTGTTTTTGTACACCACATATAGCACCATTTGGACCACACCAAAAGTGAATCCTAAGATGTTTGGTGCCTATAATTCAGACAAAGACGAATTCAGAATTTTAATCACCAAGCGTATACAGATACTTTATGATTCACACTATCAGAAAATCGCTAATATCTTATAGAAACTTTTGATATATTATCATTGAAATTTGGCTAGTCAATATTATTTCTGATGAATTTTTCAGTTAAACTCATAGAACGTGCCCTAAATCAAAAATTGGGGAGAGGGAGTGAACCTTAAAAATAGAATACTTACATAAATGACAACGTTTTTCTTAGTAAAACCATAGATGAACCACAGAACAGCACTTAGTGTGAGGAAAAGCGATAGGAGAAATGGCATGTATTCCACATTCTTTGTTTTGATAACTTTTCTCTGCATAATATGAAATAATACAAAATTAAATTTGAATATACATAATTTTTAAAATAATTAAAAACGATTATTATAATTATTACATTCGTAGACATACCATTATGCCTAATGGTGCTACAAACGTACATACTGAAAACGCAATAGATATCCATCCAACAATTGTGGTACGAATTGCTCCTTTTAATAGAAATTGAGCGACGAGAAAAACTCCTCCATAGCCAACCACCACAAATAAAAGAAGTAGCTTTATAGTTTGGACCTGCACGTGCAACGTCAAAAATTATCTTTAAGGTGATCAGGTACTTTAAAAGTACAACTTTATTAATTAGTGTAGACAAAAAACTTACCTTGGCTTTCTTTGGTGCATAGAAAATGTAGAAAACAATGTAAATTGTTTCAATAAAGACACCAATGGCGTTTATTATGATAACGTAAACCAGGTCTCCTTTAAGATGTACATAGTATATCAAAATCATTGCACTGCATAGAGCAACCACATATGGAATTGATTGATAGCCTTCTGTTGATTTCTTCTTGTAAATATTATAAAATGTTGGCCTGAAAAATGTGTACATAAATATGTAATTAGTAGGTAGTACTAATTTATTTTAATCATCATTAATCGCACTAAAACAAATGAAGATTGAAGCAATGAGAGACTCACAATGGTGCAAGGAACACAATGAACGAGACGGCCATGCCTGAAAATTGAGAAAGAAAATAAGTGAGATATGAACTTATGAAGTTTTTCGAAAAGAGCGCGTACTACTTATTAAAAAAATGTTAACGTAAAACATTTAATATTGGATATATGCTAGTACGATGAAATGTCACATCCATGAAATATAATTATAGGAATAACTTACAAATATTAATAAGAATGTCAACCATGGTTTTTAATTTCTTTTTCTTGAACAAAGAATATATGCAAATCTCTAGCTCAATTTGTTTTTTTTTTTTATCACAAAGAGCTTCAAGAGTTGCAAGTTTTACTCGACAATGGAATTATGAGAGCTAATTGATTGGCATATTTATAGGCAAAATTAAAGTAGGTGGAACAACAAAAAGGTCTTTTGTTTTCCCATGTATTTGGACACATGTATTAAGGAAAAAGAAAGCCCTTGCAAACGGGAAATCAATTTAGATACACTAGAGAATTCTTATACTCCTTCTGTCCAATAATAGTTGTTCATTATTGACTTAAACATGGATTAAATATAAGTCATTCAAACATTGAAAAATAAATAATAATATTTAATAGCAAGGGTAAAATAGACACAACATGGTAAATTATTCATTGCTTTTATAAAATGAACAAGTACTGTTAAACATTTCAAAATGGTATAATGAACAAATAAAAATAAACTAAGGGAGTACATTATTTATCTGTATATTTTAATATATATAATTATATCAAATAATTATTTATGAAGAACTAGTTGAAGTAGTCGATTATCCAATTGTACTAAATATTGTTTGCAAATATATCATATGTGTATAGTTGCGTATAAATATATATTTTGTATAGTACAATTTATATATATCAACTAAAAAAAGTAACTAATAAATCGTCCGGTTACCCAAGTAAAGATTGATCGCAACGATTACTCATCTTACCTAAGTTTGCTTATATTTATTTTTTATGTGACGTGATTGTGTATAATTCCGTTACAATATCGATGTATATACATTAAAGTTCCTCAAACTCAAATTTGCTGTTGTTTGAGGAATGAAATGATAATATCCTAAAATTAATGGGTCCCAAGTTACACTTTCATTATGTCATCCTCCAATCGTATGGGCACTAAAGTTCTTTAATATTGGAGGGATCTCAAAAAAAAATTTAGCGGGCGTATGATCATAAAAATATAACTATTTTTTTTTGTTAGAATTGTATTTATTTACATTTCGTTATAAATATTTAGAATTTAAATATAATTATTTTACGAAAATATTTTTTTAAAAAAATATGTAAAATAAGTTCTTATATTTGAAATATTTATACCAAACATTGATTTTAGAATAAAGTGAAAAAAGTCCGAAAAAATCTCATGACCAGATGAGTGCTTATTTTCTGTTCAGCATGAGTTCCAAATCACCAAAATAACAATCCAGAAATGATATTGGAACCAATAATTGCCTGCCATTTGGCAAAAATAATAGAGTGGGGCCACTCTTTTTTGCTATATTGCTGTGATCAATTTTCTAAAATGGCCTAAATGAAAAATCATAAGGATGATATGCTTCGCATTGCGTTGCTTTATTTGGCTTATCTTGTCGATCTGGGTGGGTTATGTCATACATTCTCTACTACATCAATTTCAATGTTTCTTAAATTAGTTTGACTCTAAATTATACAAATTTAAAAAATATTAAGTATTACTCTCTCCGTCCAATAATAGTTGTCCACTATACTATTTTAGAATGTCCAATAATATTTATGCACTTTATGAAATCAAGACATTGTATATATTTAAAGATTGATATAGTAAAATTGACATTTTATTTATAGTTTCTTAAAATATATACAAAATTAATAGTGGACAAATATTATTAGACCGAGGGAGTAATGATTAGGCTTCAATTATTATAGTTGCCCAACTCACAATCAACAAGATATCCACCTAAGATTGTTTGGCTCGATAAAGCTATTAAGTATTAATGATCAGGAGAGTAATTGTTTGCGTACTTTGCTATTTTACTTGTAATTACTTGCTTTTCCCGTTTTACATTAATTGTTCACTTGATTTCTTTTTTTATATATTTAAAAAATATATATATAAATAAGAAAGTAGACTTCATTCCATATTTTTCTATAACTTTACAAACTTATTGTATTTTTTTTTTAAAAATTAATTATAAAATAGACAGTTAATATAAGACGGAGTATAATATCAGAATTAAAACTAAATTATACAGATGGCAGCTAAATAGAGAATTTTTTTTTCTATACATAAATTAATACAGATGGCAGCACAAAACAGTAGAAATGTTTCTTTTTAGTCTTCACTTTTTTCTCCCCTTTTTAATCATTGGATAAGATTAATTTCTTTAGCCTTTAGGGATTTGTGGATACTGTTGTTTCATAATGCTCATGAATTATGAATTATGCATGTTCCAATGATTGAACGTTCAAAGATGTTTCGTACCACATTTCTCTTTTTCCCCTTTATTGGACAAGTTGAATATAATGCATCACTATCATGGAATACGGGTGGGAAAATTAGCCAAGAAAACATATTTGTTTGGTATATTTATTAACTTAAATTATTTTGATGCATTCGATTCAATTCATTTAAAAGTTGGTTGATATAGATTAACATGTAGTCCAAATAATTAATTAATGAGAAACTTTGCCATAATATTTTTTTGTTTAATATGTTATATATCATAATAAAATAAGAATTACTTAATAATTGAAGTATATGGATTGAGCGATGACTCATTGTTTAAGTTATATTTAATTAGCTCGACTTATTTTGGTCAATCAATCTTTAAGTGGCTTGTCAATACCTATTAATTGAGAAAACAAATATAAATAGTCGTCCACTTATAAAACATTAGTCGAGAAATCTATATTTTTTATAGTAATATATATTATACATAAAATATGCATTTTTATTTATATAAAATAGTATATATTTTCTTATATATTTAATTTGGCTCTTATTAATTTATTAGTCATTTTGATCCATTCAGATTTGATTTGATTCGCTTATTTAACACCCATATCATGAAAGCAAATACGTTGCTCGATGATATAAATCGACGGTGAATATTTACAATAAAGGTATATATATTGGTGCCACTTTGAAAAGCTTTCGTGCTTTAATATTGGTACGTCGTATGCTAATTGAACAATATTTGTTTGGTTATGATTATTTCATGGAAAAGGTGAAGAAAAACATTATTATTGGAAAAAGGACCTTAGCGCGTTTCTAAAAAGTTAGTATATATTATACAGCTATATATTTGTGATTTGTTTGTTACATCATCCTAATAAATTTGCGTGGAAAACTTGAATTCTAAAACATATGAAAATAACTGATGATCATAAAGCCACACATGGAAGCATATTGTTTGCTTTAATAACTTTTAACTCATAATAATATGTACTCAGTGGACCATTGTTGAAATCGTGACGGCTCCAAATAAGCATGTAATATTAAGTTTAGAGTAGAAAACAGCTATAAGTTGAAATAAATTTGTATTTATCTATACTATTGATTGATTAATATATTGATCCAAGAATTAGGTGAAAATTCTGATAGTCAATCAATTGAGTAATTAAGATTCCCCTATTATTATTTGTTTCCTTTATTATGACTTTATATGTATGTCAAATATTCTTTTTAAAATTATTTTGAACGAAATTTCTCATGAATGAATTAATACTAGATATTCAGGCCTAAACCCTAATCCACTCCCCAACTTTTACATAAGCCGAATCAGGCATATCAATATGTTGAGTTAATAAATTGGTGACTTTATGTAAGTTTCAAATAGTTTTTAAAAATTATTTTATCTATATTTCTCATGAATCAATTAATATCATATTCGGTCTAATCATTTCCCAACTTTAACATAAACTGAATCAGGCAGGTTAAAATGTTGAGTTAATAACCCACCCAAACTTGGACGAATCATATTGACATAGTATATATGTTTTATTAAGAATATTCCATCACCGTGAAGGGGTTTGGAATATTTAAATGTTTTCAACTTTTTTATAATATTACATGATTCATGATATACCGATCATAAGTACTTATACATTAACCCAATTATTAACAAGTCATTGTCGCATCGCACTTAATCTTTGGACCATTCTACGTTCGTGAAATTGAAATGCAACATTTTCACTATTTGTACTAGTCGCACTTAAGGTATATATATAGTTGTACTAGTCACATTTGATGGTATGGCCTAACGATTAATGAAGTGGGGGATATTATAGGAAATCAGATTCAGATTTTAATAGATTAAGAATAATGTAAGGTGATTTCTTTTTTATGAGAGTGCACACATCAAATACACAGTGGGTTTACCCAGTGCACATAAAGTGCTCACTACAGAGTGCTCATCCGAAAGGCAAAAGCAATGACAAAGGTTGTAATAGCTGCGGGTTAAAGAAAGGATGCTTTATAAGGTAATCTACTACGGAAAACTCTGTCAACATAAGAATATATAAAATTATACAATGATAAAAATTATTTACGCAGACTAATTTAGAATCAAGGCATATAGAGTCGATTGACATCACATAAGAAATAAGAACATACATACATTACCTTAGAGTTTATTAAGTATCCGAAAGAAATATTAATACATTTTGAACTTGTAACAAATTTAGATCCATAGTAAATTATTGGTAGTTAATTAGATTGGAAAATAGAATCAACTCTTTGAGCTAATGGCCAGTCATCAGTTTAGTCATTAATGGAAATAATTATATATTTTAAATAACTACTCTTGGTAATGACTAATCACTTATATTTTAAAAAAATGGATTCAAGTATTTATATCTACGAAAAAAGTTATTGTAGCAAAAAATAATAGATTATGATGATAAAATATAAATTTATATCTACAAAAAAGTTATTGTAGCAGAAAATAAAAATAGCAACTAGCGCAAAATAGGGACAAAAGCGCAAATGAAGGACCCTTGTGGTTTACAGCCCATTTTTGACAGCTCTTAAATTAGCCCAATGTTGGATTTAAGTTCTCCATAATTGGCATGCTTCTAATTAGTAAAAGCAAAACAATAGTAAAATTAGAGGTGCCACAAAATTAACACATGAAATTGTGTACAATAGTAGGAGATGATCGGACTACAAAGCTTGAATTATCGGAGAAATATAATTACATTTGGTACTTAAAGAATCATCATGATCATCATAAATTCAGTAGTTTGCATACATGTACACGTCATTAAATCTATGTGCATTTTTGACATGCCCAATTATCAAACAATTTACTATAGTATAGTCTCATATTTCCAGTGTTTTCCGCAGCCTTTTATGATCTTCAGCTATATTTTCATGCAGACATAAGGCCAAATCAAACTTTTGTGTACATGAAATCAGTGAACCAAGTTTCACAATTTCAATAATTTGCTCTTCACTTAGTTCTGGAAATTTCTTGTCATTGTGTAAGATTATCACATGGTTTTTTAGCTCTGGAAGATTCTGCTCCTTTACAAACTCTTCCTCTTTCTTGTTGTAGTACATCACATAGAGCACCATTTGGAGGATGCCAAATATGAATCCCAATACATTTGGAATCTATTAATTAAAAAGAAATTAAGGGAACATATTAGTATCATATTTCAATAAATATATGATATAGATACATGAAAGTCAAGAATACCAAATGAAGGGTTCATTAATCATTTTTAGTAACTCAACTAATAGTTATTATCTCAGAAAGTCACTATTTTTTCCAATTCTAATTTTTTTTCAACAAAGAAAGAGACGTTATGAGATAATAGCTATTAGTTGAGTGACTATCTGAGAAATCAACTAAGTTAAAAAAAGAAGAAAAAAACTTACAGCAATGTTGAAGTCTTTTAATAGAAGGCCATAGAAGAACCACATAACTGCACTTAGAGTGAGGAAAACAGAGAGGAGAAATGGCATGTATTCCACGCTCTTTGTTTTGATTACTTGTTTCTGCATTAAATAAGAAAGTCAACATCATTTTCCTGTAATTATAGAACAAATATTTTTTTACGATATCGATGTAATTTAATTGACAAGTTTGCTGACTTATTTAATTTGGTAGATAATAAATTCTACCTATTATAAACAGTTACTTATAATTATAATTATCTTTTAAGTGATATGATAGCGTGAAAATTCTATATAGTAAGTTAAAATGTTTCAACAATATATGTGTAAACTAACTTACCACTATGCATAAAGGTGCTACAAAAACACATAAGGAACAAACAAGGCAAATCCACCCAACCACTTGTACACGAACTGCTCCTTCAAATAGAAATTGGCTCACTAGGACAATAGCTCCAAAGCCACCAACTACTAATAAAAGCAGTAACTTTATAGTTTGGACCTGCATTAATTACCAAGTCAAAAATTAAGATTTTAAAAGTACTTCGTTTACGTTTTTATTGTATCGAAAAACTTACCCTGGCTTCCTTTGATGCATAGAAAAGGTAGAAGCCAACGTATATAATTTCGACAAAGCATCCAAAAGTGTTAATAGTGATGAGAAGTGTAGTGTTGGTCTTGAGAAATGCATAGTAAATCCAAAGCATTGCACTGAATAAAGCAACCACGTATGGAATTGATTGATAGCCTTCTGTTGAATTTTTTTTGTACATCTTACAAAATGTTGGCCTGCAAGACCATATATAAGTATGATATTAAATTATTAATTGATCGATCGCGCAAGTTATATGTACACTTAAAAAGAAGAAGAGGAACATAAGGATCAAGAGACATACAGTGGAGAAAGGAAAACGAAAAAGGAAACAATGTTTCCTGCAAAATATAACAAAAGAGGGTAAAACAATCATTATTTGTGAAGTTATAATGAATAATAGGAAGAAAACATAAAAAAATAAAATTGATTTTTTACCTAGCACACCAAATGCAAAAACCCAGTGGACAGAAAAATCAGCCATTATTTTTTTTTTCCAAAGAAAAAATGCCTTGGCTTGCTGTATTAGTCAATGATATAATTCCAATAAATTGGTAGTTCTATTGGACAATGAATGAAGGTGGCTTGATAATTACATGTTTATATAGCAAGGGTAGGAAAGTAGGTGCTATTAGTGGAGATCTTCTCTTTATTTTACTGTCAGGATCGTTTGGTTCGTGGACTAAATTATCTCGAAATTATAATTTTTGAATTGATTTATTCCATCTCTTACGTAGGATATGTTAGGATTAAATTTATACTCTATTTGGTTTAAGGTATAAAATTTATTTCCAAATTAATAATACCTTCAATCAAATGAAATATAAATTTAATCTCAAACTTAATTCTGAGATACCTCACTTTATCCCACGAACCAAATGAAGCGTTATTTCTTTATAAAAAATAAAGAACCTTTCAACCTTGTCTATAGCTAACTTTTCTTTTGGGGGTGCAAGTGGCAGGGTTTCATATCTTAAAAGAAACAGGGCCCATATGGAACTTTTGTTATGTCATCTACCAATCCATACCGCACTAAGCTTAAAATTCATGCATCAAGGGGGTGTTCAATACCGCGGATAATGTTTCTTGAAAAATATTTATAAAGATATTATTTTAAAAATATTTAAATATAATTTAAATAAATATCATGAGAGGTGAATCTGGACCGGTGAGGATGAGGGTTTTAGAAAGTAGAGTGATGATGAGATATATTAGAGGACGGGGAAGACACAATTAAGCTAATGGAGCTTGTTTTTCTTCTATTTTTATTATAGAAGTCATTTCACTTCTTTTAAGATGCCAGTTTTCGAAAATAAAAAAATTGTTAAAAAAATTGAAGAACATTTTTTTTATAGTGAACACACACTTAATTGTACGTAATTAGATTCCCTTTTATTTCCTGTACGAATTGTGTTTTTAGTCAGCAAAAAGAATGGATCATAAAGTGATGGAAATCAGTGACCAATCAATGCTTGCCATTTGGCATCAATAATACACCGTGGCTGGGGTTATAATTCTGATTTCTGCCTCTAGTTCAATACTTAACGTGTTGAACTACCAACATGGGTTGTGATGCACTGGTGGGAGTGTTTCACCCTTAATTAGATGTCTTGGGTTCGATCGAGTCCTGGATATGGAAAATTTTTTGTTGGGAGCGCCACCCTCGAATGGCCCTGCAGTGCGCGATCCGGATTTAGTCAAATCTTCAATGTGGGCTCCGGACACCGGGTGGGAAATTAAAAAAAAAAGACATGCATGTTGAACTACTATCCAAGTTAAATTAGTTGATAGATGGTTAGGAGATAAAAGGTTATTAGTTGTGTTCAATCTAGCCGGAATAGTTTGTTTATGTTTTGTTTTTTGAGCTGTAAACTTCTATTTGGTAATAAAATGCTTATTTACCAAAAAATTAAGCGTTATATTTGATCATGATTTTAATCGACCCACCACCACCTTCTTATTGGCCATACCACAGGCAAGTTTTTTTTTTTCATAGATAAAATATTGACGTTATACATAACATGCAATTTATCCGTATGGTGTATATATAGATGGAACCAATTTCGTTGTTTAATTTACAAGTTTGGAAATGCTGATAATTAAATGTGAAGAATTGATTGACCAATATTTTTACCCTACTTCACTAACTAGACTCGAGATATGATGTCCCAATTATGTATGTAAATAAGAAGTCTCTCAATTGAAATAAATCTCTAATTAAAAGTTCATATTACTTTTGAATTGTCTTTTACTAGATAAACATGTGATAGAAAGAAAAAAAAAACTAATAAAAGCAAAACCTCATCTAAAACAAACCTTTAATTTTTAATATTTCTTGCCTTATCAATTCATAAAAAAAGTCATTTTTATCAATCCTAATTCATATGAGGGTGATGAGGGTGATGAGGGAGATATTTTCCTTGCAATAGAGAAAAAATAAATACCCAATATATGATATATATATTTTAAATACTTTATTCGACTATTATATCTGTCTCATAATTTTCTTAAGATCTATCTACACTTTATAAATTTCACTTATAGAATTATAATAATCTTATCGACTTTATTTTATGATATATAGGTTTTTTTTTAAGGAGTGAGGGGAGGGGATACTTAAAAAAAAGTCTTGAATAATCTTTCTAGCTTTCCCTTCAATTCTTCTGGACAAGATTTATCTTCCGTCCAACTTTATATATACTTTCCAAATCACGATTGAAACCAAGGACGCGCATACAATTGTATCCTTAATCTCCAATCACAAAATATATACATAAATTTTCATCATCTCATTCTTTTTAAAAAAAAATACTAGTATTCTATTATTTAGGTTTCTCTATTTTTCTTTATACATTCTGCATCATATTATATATATATATATATA
>NW_006239017.1:748882-801763 GCF_000226075.1 Solanum tuberosum
ATATATAGTAGCAAGCGTTAACAAAGAGGACAAACCAATATGGGTTGTGATGCAGTGATTGATTGCTTCACCCTTAACCAGAGGTCTCGAGTTCGAGCTCTATGAAAAAAATCTTGTTGGGAGCGTCACACCTTCGAATGGACTCTGCAGTGCGCGATCCAGATTTAATCGAAACTCCAATGTGTACTTCGAACAAAGAGGACAGGCTGCAAATATATGATCTAAAGAAAGTTGAATTTAAAAAGTCTGGCACAATTGGGGGTTTTAGCTTTATTCATGTTGCTATTATAATCTATCTGTACATATCACGTCCATAATTTTAAATTGCATGCAAAGAAGAAACATTAAAATATTTTTCTACTAAAGGCTCGAACTTACTCTTCATAAAGTCTTACTATAATAAAATATGGATCTGCTGCTCTCCATTTTTCTTCTCTTCAAGTTCTTGCTTTGATTGAAGACACATGACATATGAAAAAATTAATGACTATGATTTAATTCATTAAATTAAGATTTTAATCATGATTTAGGTAATTGATATTTCATCAAATAATTAATAATGCCACAATTATATCAATATATTATGTTCTTCATAAAAATATTACTCCCTTCGTTTCGAAAAGAATGACCTCCTTTCCTTTTTAGTCAGTTCAAAAAAGAATGATCTTTTTTTTTTGGTAACATTTTAATTTCAACTTTTCACGTGGCATGTTTAAGGCCACAAGATTAAAGGGTAATTTTGTACATTGGACATAATTTTAATTTAGGATCACAAAATTTAAAAGTCTTTTTTATTTTCTTAAACTCCGGTGACAGAGGGAGTATAAACTTTTCTCTCTTCCTAATTTTTTTCCTAAGCCGCATTTATCTTCCATTTTTTTTAAAGAAAAAATCATAAGTTAAATTGTTTGTCAATATAATTCTCTACGATAGCTAATTTAGTAATTTTAAAGAGAAATATCCACAGAAAATTTGAATCAAAGATTAACTTAATTGGGGAAAAAAGGAGTAGAAAGATAGATACTCGTTGGGAAAAAAAAAGTAGGAAAATAAAGAAAAGTTTATTATGTATTTACGGATAAGATAATTTATTGTTATAATTATGACATTATTAATTTTTTTATGAAATATTAATTATCTAAATTATGATTAGACCTTGATTTAATCGATTTAATTAATTAAATCTTAGCCATTAATTTTCCCATATGTCAAGTGTCTTCGATCAAAGTAAAAACTTGGGGAAAATGGAGATAAGGGAAATGGAGAAAAGCCGGATCCATAAAATATATTTATCAATAATTAATGTACCTTTCCGTGGATTGACTAGTTAATTTGTGCAAAAACTATAAAAATTTGTTTATTTTGAAAAACCTTTAAATGCAAGATATTGTAAAACAGCTTTAACTACCCAAAAAAATGAATTACTTATTACTCGAGGCTAGTTAAACATATTTTAAAAAATAAATAAATTTTCCCTTGTTAATAAGAGTATTAAGTATTATATATCCAGTATTATTCCCCTCTAGTTTCCTTTCCATCTTAGATTAGTTGATTCGAAATATATTAATAATCTTCCGTTTAGAAACCATGACATGAGATTATGATCTAATAATGTGCAGTGTGCTAATCGTATAAAGTATAGTAACAAATTATTTATTCTCAATATAGACAATTAAATATCTTTATAACTGTGTTGTTTGTCTGGATATATTTTACATGTTATAGCTTATAGAGATTTTTTTATTTTTGATAAACCTTGTTGATAAATCTATAACATAACATAACATGAAAGTTGATATCAAATAAAACTAGGCCGTCATAATAAAATATTGTTATAGAAAAGTGTAGCCGTATAAGAAAGCACTAGAGTTATAAAAGAGATCATGAGAAAGTGACTACAATTAGACCTTGAAATATTAATGGGCAAACATAATTTACAGTTGATAATTAAGCACTAACTATGTAAATACAATACAAATCAAAATAAGCCAATAACTCTTGTATTTGGGATAATATAAAGATGCTTGCAAATTTACAAATTACCAAACAAATTTACAAAGTGTCAAGCTTCCACAGTTTGCAGCTTGGAAACAACCTTGTCATTTTTAGCAACCTCATTTAAATTTCCATAATTCTTCTCTGAATAAACAAGTGAACCAAGTTTCATTATGTTAATAATTTGCTCTTCACTTAGTTCTGGAAGCTTCTTCTTGTCATCCTCTAAGATTATAACATGGTCTTTTAGCTCTGGAAGATTCTGCTCCTTTATAACAACTTCCTCTTTTTTGTTGTACATCACATAGAGTATCATTTGGAGAATACCAAAGATGAAACCCAACACATTTGGAATCTATTCAACAAAAAAATTAGAAAGAAAAAATATATATTAATTCTGGAGTTCAAATAATTATGTTCTCTCTGTTTAAATTTATTTGTTTGATTTTGACTTGATACGGACTATTATGAAAGTAAAAAAGACTTTTCAAATCTTATGATCTTAAATCATAGATATGTAGAATATACTCAAAATGTCCTTTAATCTTGTGGTCTTGAATAGGTCACGTGAAACATTGAAATTAAAGAGTTGCCAAAAAACAATTGAAATGGACTAAAAAAAATTAAGACAAACAAATTAAAACAGAGTGTATATGTTATAACTTATAAGTAGGAAATGAAAGTTTAAAGAGAACTTACAGCAATGTTGAAGTCTTTTAATAGAAGACCATAGAAAAACCACATTACTGCACTTAGAGTTAGAAAAACAGAGAGGAGAAACGGCATGTATTCCACACTCTTTGTTTTGATTACTTGTCTCTGCATTAAATAAGAACTTCAACATCATTTTCCAGTTATATTATCGATGTACATATATAATTTAACATATTGTAACAAGTTTGCTGACTTATTTTGTAGATAACCAATTTTACTTATTGTAGACGTACAGTTACATGTAATTATCTTTTAAGTGATCTGATAGTGTGAAAATTCTACACAATAAGTTAAAATCTTTCAACAAATGTATGTATAAACTTACCACTATGCATAATGGTGCTACAAAAACACATAAGGAAAACACAAGGCAAATCCATCCAACAATTTGTGCACGAATTGCTCCTTTGAATAGAAATTGAGTGACGAGGACAATAGCTCCAAAACCACCAACTACTAATAAAAGAAGTAGCTTTATAGTTTGGACCTGCATTTGCAAAGTCAAAAATTAATTCCGAACAGTTACATATAATTATCTTTTAGGTGATCTGATATATTTTGAAAGTACAAGCATATCGAAAACCTTACCCTGGCTTTCTTTGGTGCATAGAAAAGGTAGAAGCCAACGTATAAAGTTTCAATGAAGCATCCAAAAGTGTTAATAGTGACGAGAAGTGTGGTGTTGGTCTTGAGAAATGCATAGTAAATCCAAAGCATTGCACTGAATAAAGCAACCACGTATGGAATTGATTGATAACCTTCTGTTGATTTTTTCTTATAAATATTATAAAATGTTGGCCTGTACAAGCATAATTATGCAAATTAATTAATTGATTGACACAAAAAAAAAAAATACTACTATATAATAACACTTTGAAGGAGGATAAAAATGAATTTAAGGAACAAGAGACATACAGTGGAGAAAGGAAAACGAAAAATGAGATTATGTTTCCTGCAAAATATGTACGTAAATTATAAATTAGAATATTATATGCAATCATTTGATAATTAATTTTTTGTGTATCAAAGATTAAAAAAAAATGCAAGACACATAAATTGAAACGAAAGAATCATTACCAAGGACACCAAATGCAAAGGTCCAGTGGTCAGAAAATCCAGCCATTTTTTTTTTACTAAAGAAAGAAATATTTTGCCTTAGCTCTCTTATACTTGCAAATATTTGAGTAGTTCTACTTGTCAATGAATGAAGATGTCTCATTTGACATGTTTATATAGTAAGTGACATTAGTGGAGAACTTCTATTTATGATCTATACTGTATTTCTCTTTCAATTTCTTTAAAATAAAAAACAAATAAAAACACTTTTTAATGAGGTGTGTTTAATAATTATATCTTTACAAAGGACCCTATGTAACGCTTTTATTATGTCATTGACTCATCTTTCAATCTAAAGGGGCACTAAGCTTGCCAGTGATTAACTGCTCCCTTCGTTTCAATTTATGTAATGTTATTTAACTTGATAATAAGTTTTAAAAAGAGAAAAAAAATCATTAAAACATGTTATTTGAATTAAGTCATAGATATTTGTGTGGTTATAACTTATTTCACAAACATCTAAAAATATTTTAAAGTTAAATTGTTATTGAATATAGAAATGTCTTTTTTCTGAAAACAAAATGTGTTCCTAATCAGCAAAAAATCAATCCAGGAATGATGGAAGGACCAATTAATGTTTGCCATTTGGCAATAATAATTTATAGAATCGGATTATATATAGTCCTATTGCCTTAATATATATTTTTTTAAGGACAATATATTTACTACAGTACTGTATGTAGGTGATGAAAATTATCACTAGAACATGATTTGCTTTGGAAGCTTTATTAGTAGGCTTATCTTGTCTTGTAGGTGGGTTACGTTGCTTCAATAATCTGTGTAGTACGTAATATGATTAAATGAATCTAATTTCGTGGTTTTATACTATATATGTTATAAAGAATGTTATCATTATTTCCTCGATCTTTCGCGATATATATAAGAGTTTTCAAATAAATTTATGGTGTTTTGAGTATATATTTTAATTATTAGAAAATAAAAAAATTAATGACAGACAAAATTTTCAAACTAAATAAATCGAAATCTTATGCTAACTTGATTTTGTGATGGTATATAAGAAAAATTGAACTAGCTAGGAGCTTTTTGGTGACGAATTAGCTAGAAATTATCGATAAATTCCCTATTTTCTTGTAGTATATATAGCGTTCTGTAACAATACTTTGATATGATATGGTGCATATTTTGCCCAAAATTGATTATTTAGAACAGAAATCAGAACTATCATTTTGGGCAATTCCAAATTAATCATAATAGGGATGAAGGAAGAGACGTATGTTTCTTTGAGATAATTGATATATGTGGAGAAATTAATTTTCTTTTAACAACTTTGCTACCTTTTATGAATTGATCAAAATCTTGAACTATATCTTATATCATGTAATTGGCTTTTCTTCATGTTTTTTTGGATAAGATTAATCCTGTATATATCCACCTTTTCACATTTAGAAAAGGAAAAATAATGGGAGACAACAAGAGGACGAAACTTTAATTTAGGATTTTTTGGATGGCTAGTGTCCTCTCAATATATTTCAGCAGCCACTACATACATGCCTTCGAAATTATGTTATTTTTTCCTATTATCTTTGAAGCCATGCAGGACAACGTGGCTAATTTATTCCTCACTCCCAACCGAAATGAATAACACTGTGGTTCGGTATATTAACCTTTTGTTATATGTGAGGGTTTAAGGAAGGGTTTCAATCACAAAGGTTTATTTTACATAACATTAGTGAATTAATATGCACATATATATTATTTCTATCATCTCTTTTTCCCTTTCTTAAGTTCTCTTTTTCCTTGACAATGTTTGAGTAAAGAAAATGGTTATCTGAAGAAAAAAAATGGTTATCCACTCTGACTAACTCGATTTCAAAAGTTAGATCATGATTCCAAATTTCACAACACTTTTGATGAGAATTGTTTTTTCCCAAACTTTTGATGAGAATTGAAAGCACAATTTAATAACTGCAACTTAAATTAATTTTTTATATTTATTCATTTGAATTAGAAAATATCTAAGTGGTGTTTTATTAGCAGAAAGGGTCTCAATATCGATGACGATGCTATGAATTAAGGGTGTTCAAAATTTTATTTTAGATTTCTAAAAAAGTTATTTTTATTTTGACCTATATGTACCATGTTATGTTTTATCTGCACTATATAATTTTTCGATAAAGGCATTCAAGTGATCATTTAGCTGCTCCGCTGCCCAATCCAACTCAACTCGTAACTTGGGAGCTACTTGGATTGTATTAATATTAGACCCGACTAATACAATACAGCAACATGTCGGGTTCTATGGTGTAGTGGTTAGCACTCTGGACTTTGAATCCAGCGACCTGGGTTCGACTCCCGGTAGGACCTTTTTTTTAACCCCAAATTATTTTAGATAAGCCCAGGCCCAAAGAGTCCAGCGCCTAGTTGGGCCAATAAACTTGATTGGTATGGGGGTTGGCATGAGCTTATTCATCATCGTTAAGTCATTTGGCAAGAAAACCCGTAGATTGTGGGTTCAAGTTATCAAAAAGACAAAAAAGATAGACTCAGCTTTCAAACATGAAAAGAAAAATAAATTTAAGAAAGATACATGTAGGTGACAATGTTTTGTCTCGTTGTATGTTCATATTAGTAGTCGTAGTATTAATCTTATAGTTTCTTGACTTTCGATTTTTGTTATTACTTGTTGTTTTGTTGTACTTTTCATTGTATTACAATTTGTTATTTTTGTTACTGTTTGTTGCTTTAAATTATTTTCTTGAGCCAAAGATCTATCGAAAATAGACTCTCTACTTTTAGTAGCATTATCTTTCTTAGAAAATTTTCGTAAATGACACACATTCCTACATGTATCAATTTAGGATCTTCATTTTATTTTTCAAATAAAAATAAAAATAAGAGACAACGAATAAGTAAAACACAATTGTATAGTTGGCATGGCACTTGACGTTGGTTGTTGGCAGTTGGCAATACAGATTAATATCTATTATAATAATTCCAATTAATTAATTAATACAAAATGTGCTGTTTAATAATATTCTAATTTTTCTTGGGACACCTATATGATTTTGGGTCAACTCAAATACCCAATTAGTTGGTAAACTACTCAATATCTTCAAATGGATGGCTATATTGAAAATTCCCAAATTTAGGCTAAAAATATATGTATTCATAAACAGAAACCCCACAAGAGATTGCGACAATAACTAATTTTTGCATTTACCTAATTATATTATGTTTTTTAGATTCCGAGTTATAAAGATTTTGGACATTTAATACTTAATTATGAATCATTTATTTTGGTTAATTTTTTTTAAAAAATTAACTTAATTTGTTAGAGCATAGTTGAGGCCATTAACGGTGGCAATTGTTTTTAAGCATTATTGAATCATAAATGGTTTTTAATGAATTTTTAAAAGCTTTTACTTATTGGTTTTAAGGATATAAGGTTTGTTAACCTCAACTCTTTAACAACTTACTTAAAAGAATTTTTTGTGAGTTTTCTGACAGTTTGGTTTCGAAATGTATATTTAAATACATAGTTTGTCTTTTTAAATTTGATTTTTCATTTACATATTAAAATCACACTCAAATATGAGATATTTTATTATCTATTTTCATATTTTGAAGTTGACGGATATATAATTTAATGACAACACACATCTCTTTGTTTTTCTGTCTCTTTAGGCACGTGGCATATCCAAATTTCATATTTGGAGGAAAACTCGATTTACCTATCTCAAAAAAATTGATAATCTCTAAGTTTAATCTTATTATTAGTACTTGTAAATTAGAATCGTGACAAATTAGAGTTACCATAAATGATAAAACTGAAATTGAAGGATTTCGAATTCTACTGTGATATTGGTTAAATTCATGATTCCAATTTTTTTCATATGTTTATGATGTGACAATTATTTAATTATGACTTCCTCATAAAAAATAATCTTAACTGGTCTAACTTTCACCAATGCTACACCACAGAAAGAGAAAGAGTCGGCAATTCCATAATTTGTCCCCCACTTAATTCCACAATTTTAAAATGCTTGCCTTCAATCATTTCAATTGCCACTCACTCCTCATGCTCAAATCTTTGTTGATATTAGGGCACCAATTAGGTCTAATTTTTGAATAATATTTTAAATTTAGTTAAAGATGCTATTTGAAATTAATCATTTAAATATACATTTTATTTGAAAATATATTCAAGCATGGACTCTAAAAATATATTAATTCAAAAAAGATAAAAATATTTCAAGCATGGACAAAAAGGGGAAGATGCCTTTTGTTTTAAAAAGAGAATGTGTTTAATATAATTTTGACAAGTAGTGGTACATTTTTATTTTCATGTTTCTTTAATTTGGAGTTTACCAAAAGCGAAGAAAAATATTATTTCAAACTATCCATAACTACCAAATGAGATGATAACAAGGCAATTTGTTTATCTGAAATATTCATGTATAGCTCAAAAAAAGTGATTAGAACTATTTTTCAATTTAATTTAAAATTAAAGTGAAAAAATAAGTAATATACAATCAAACAATATTTTGATTTATTTTTTCAAATTAACAAAAGGTTGTATGTAGGATAAAATATTCCATTTAAATTTTTGTACATTAACGCCGCCACCGTCCATTTGCTTTTATACACTGGAGAGTCGCCGTGATCTGACGTGGCTGACGCAGTCAACGTTTTGCCATTTGCCAGATTTTCAGTCAAACCCCGCTGCCCTGCAAAGAACCCAAATAGAAGAAATAGTGAAGCAGTAGTAATAATAAAAGTTAGAGAGAAAAAAATAAACAAATAAAAAGCCGCCTTTTTTTCATTTTCCTTTTTTGCTTTCTTTTCATTTGACCTTTTCCCGATTCATTTTGTACAGCTTTTTCTTCCCCAAATTTTTTCCTGTTACAGAGAGAAAAAAGACATGAATGGAGTCGCTCCGCCGAGGAGTACGGGTTCCGATGGTGGCGCAGTTGAAAATACGCCGTTTCTCCGGATGTATCAGACCTGGAAAGGCAGTAATGTAAGTACTCGATTTGATTTCCTTTGCTCATCCTACTTTTAAGCATATTTTAGGTTTTATAATGATTATGAGTGTGGTATTGTGTGTTTTTTTCTGCTTAAATTGTTCTCAATTTATTGTAGGAGTTTGATGATTGAATTCTCGGTTTTAGTGGAAACGATTTGTAATTTTGATCTCTAAATTGCTCGAGATTGTTGGATTTACCAGACTTTTGATTTCATTATCTGCATCGTTTTCAGATTAGTTGAATAGGCTGTTGAATTTGTTGTTCATAGTCCATATTTTTGAATTAGTTTTGTAATTCACGTAGTAGGTTTTAGCTTTTAAAAAAATAGTTTTTGATGTATTGTAATCTGTTCTTAACCTTTTATTTTCTACCATTTCTGTGGAAACCACAAGCATTAAGCAATTGACATCTTTTAGATTCTCTTTTGTCACTTAGGAGATTAAGCAACGGGAAAGGGACAATGACAATTGAGCACATACTTATTGTGTTGGATACTTAAACTGGCACCATTAGACTGTAAGTTCAGGTGGTGCCACCTGACAGCTAATCCATTTACTAAATATCTATTATCTACCTTTTCAAGTTTTGTCCTGTAAGAAAGAATACACTAGTCAGGAGATAGTATTTTGTTTCCTTTTTTCAATTTATTTTGGTGGTGGAATGAGGTTCAGCAGTGGTTTATGATGACATGCCATTTGGATTTGAGATAAGAGTCTGTTTGAGCTAATTAAGTTCATTGAGAAATGGAAATAAGAAACTTAAAATCATTATTCGATGGAAGGTGATCTTGCTAGGTTGTGCATTAGTTGAGGAAAGATTCCCTGCAGCTAGGGTAGCAAATTATTGAGTGATAAGGTTTCAACGTCAGTAAGTGTTAGTATATGATTCTAATTGCATCCAATTATGTAGTCTAGCCTCTAGTGGTCTAAAAACCATGTATGTTTAGACTTAGGGTGCAAATGCAAGTAGACTGTAGAGACAAAATGATTTGTGATTTCTTTTCATTTGCCTAAGATTTGGTAGACAAAGTTTCCTCATACCTATGTTGGTAGGTAGCAGGTATCTAATGTAGTAATTGAGGTCTCCATAACCCGAAGATCAAAAGTAAAATGAATAAAAGTTGTAAGAGTTGTTCCAGTAACCTTAGGAATCTCTCTGTGGATCAGAAGTAAATACGAGAGTCCGAAAAGCAGAATTGCTGCAAGATTCTGTATTCTTCCGACTCTCTATGGAGGAAAAAAGAATAAACACTGAGGCAGTACTTGTTGACCCCAAAATCTTCTCCTCATCTAGAAGAACTACTACTAAACAAAATTAAAGCACCCAAGGGTGTGTCCTAGCAGTCAACCCCTGGTGGACAAAATTACCTAGTACTTGTTGCGGGTGTGAGGTGGCAGGTATCCTGTGGATTTAGTCGAGGTACACGAAAGCTGGCGCGGCCACCACACTCATAAAAAAAAAAAAAAAAAAATGACTTGATGGAAGCTACCTCAGGTTTTTTCTTTTGGAGACTAATCTACCCCAAGTTATTAAAGAATGGAGGGAAAGAAAGGAAGAAAACCATAAGCTACCCCAAGTTATCAAAGAAGGGGAAAAAACCATAAGCTACCCCAATAAAGGGAAGTTCTATACTATCTTTTCCAGAATTTTCTGCAAAACAAAATAGTTACCTACAGGCTACAAATACATTAAGTCAAAATTTTACTGCTAATGGAACATTGGAACTTTATGGACATTGCCTTTTGCCATAAAGACTAACATGTATAGTTAGCATGTTATCTCAGTTAGCTATATTGTTGTTTGTTGCTAAAATTTTGACATTATTTTTCTTTTTGCATTTTTGGCTGTCTTATTCAGCACATCTCGTGATTTTTGCTTATTCTCTTTTAATTTAAGTATTGCCTTTTGATTATGCAGAAATTTTGTCTTCAAGGAAGGTTCATATTTGGGCCTGATGTGAGATCACTCTTTATGACTATCTTCCTTATAGTTGCCCCAGTTGCTGTGTTTTGCGTATTTGTTGCGAGGAAACTTGTAGATGACTTTGCTGGTCATTGGGGGTGGTCTATCATGGTCGTAGCTGTTGTTTTTACACTATATGTAAGTGCTTATATTATTTTGTTGGCAACTAAGATTTTATTCTGTAAGCATGATTTCAAATATTTTAGGGTTATATTGGCTGTCTTAGCTGGTGGAATCAAAGCAAGTATTGTGCCTTTTGATCATTTTCGGATAATGGACTTCTACGAGTAGTTTCTCCTGCTCACTTGACTATACATTCTTTCTAATTATGTAAATACTGTGTTGTTTACATAGCTGTTCATTTTCTTTCTTGCATTTGCATTCAGGTTGGGCAATTAAAGTATGTTTGGTGATTCATGAACAAAAACAAGTTTCATTTGCACATTAATTGTAAATGTTGATAATTTGTCAAATAGACTGGCTTGTTATGATTTATTAATTGTGATCCAACTGCGAGAAATCTTTTGTCGTTGCTTAACATTGTAGCTTGATTAATATGATAAATCCACAACTTCATCCGACGAGAAACTTCTAGGAATGTTGTTCTTTTGACTAGTATCTACTCTTTACATTGTAAAACATCAGTAGGTGGTCTGGAGCATGCCTAATGGCTTAAGTTTACATGCTAGTTCTAGTTTGTTTAGATGCCTCTGGTAATCGACTCAGTTTGGCAGTCCATTGCTCAACCAACCTAACCCTTTCCTAGATACTCCATATCCATTAATGCACGAACTCTTTTTAACAAGAATTCTCCTTGTAATTATCTTATTAATTTCAGGCGATATGGATTGAATACATACTTATAATAAGATATGTGGATTGCATGAATAATTATGTCAAACATATAAAATGGTCAGAGCATCCCATAAACTACTATTATGAAGAAAAAAAGGCATAGCATGAATATTGTTTCATAAATTAATGCATTCTGGATCAACTTTTTAAATCGACTGCACTAAGTAAGGCTAATATTGAGTGGAAGATGTGCTGCAGTCTACTTTAGAAACAAAAGTGAAAGTCTTTGTATGTCATCTATTCTCAATAGAGTAATAAAATAAAGACAGAAAATTGTTGCTAATTTGCGAGATTTTAACTTGCCTTAATTGTAATTGTGTTGGACTGTTGGTGGATTTACGTAATTTTAAAGAACAGAAATTTCTAATCATGGTTCATTTCAACGAAAAAAGGAAATCTCTAACCATGATATGCATATAATGGTGATGAAAAAGCTTGCTGTGTGGGGGTGGTGTGGGGATGGAAAATAGAAGAATGCTGTTATTTGGGACATATGATAGTGAGTGATGTGATGATGTAAGTTTGTATATTCCTTTATTTTTCGCTGCACTAGAGATTGTGTCTAGTTTCTTGCAGTTTTATTTTCATTTCTTGGATATCACACGAAAATGGATAGCCTACTTTCTGGTTTTCCCTTATTATCATGTTAATACAGGTGACCTTGTGTCTTCGTTTGAAAAAAGAATTCTTTGTGCGTAAAGGATTTTTGATGTTTCTTGCTAATTTCTATAACATAAAGGAACTATTAATTAGATTGTTTCCTGAACTTCAATTTTATGGCCAAGAGGGATTATAGATTCATGAGTCAAGTAATAAATGTGTTTTTCTTTGAAAGGTTTTAGTCCTGCTTCTACTGACATCTGCAAGAGATCCTGGTATTATTCCTCGCAATCCTCATCCTCCAGAGCTAGAGAACTTTGAAGGAAGTATTCAAACTGGACCTGGTCAAACTCCACAATTACGTTTGCCCCGCATCAAGGACGTGAACGTCAATGGAATAACTGTAAAAGTCAAATATTGTGATACCTGCATGCTATATAGGCCTCCGCGGTGTTCTCACTGTTCAATTTGCAATAACTGCGTGGAACGATTTGACCATCACTGTCCCTGGGTCGGGCAATGTATTGGATTGGTGAGTTTTAATCTCTAAAAAATCTTATACGTTTTGCCGTTGGACACTACAATATGTTAATCTCTTTTCAGTTTTTATTCCTCTCAAAAAACGTATCTTTGCATAGCATAGATGGTTTTCCTCATTTTTTCTTAATTTGTTAGTAACACATGCACTTAAGATTCCTATTTTTATTACTTTCGTAACTTCTTTAATATCTCAGGAGGCAGTATTTGGAATTTTTTTGTTACTCCAATTGTTGGCAGTTCTGTATGTATCAATAATTTGTGATGATTAGTCATTATTTGATTTGTGATCAATTGATTTTGTGATTCTTCCCTTTGTGGATCATACTTTGATTGTTGCCTGAAAGATGCCTTGGATTCTGTGTTCTGAGTGATTTGATATCTGCATGTTAAAACATACACAGTTTATTTTATGTTCATGAGTAGCAGCGGTCCTGCATTGCTGGGTTTGCCTGTCGTCCCAAAAGGATTTCAGTCAGTTATCATTTCTCCTCTTTGTTTATCCTGAATCCATAAAGCCTCCTCAAGAACATGTTTTGGGTAATTAAATTCTTCTCTTCAAAGGTTTTAGAGCTAGAATGGCACTTGAACGACTGTCAGTCTGTCATGAACTTTTCCCATCCATGCACTCTTTTGGTTAACAACACCAGCCAGTTCATAGTCAAGTTAGTTCTAACTTCTAAAGTATACGATCCTCTTTTTTGGGGTATTGGCAAAAAAGATACTTGATAGTTTTCTTGTCAAACAGGAAGCCTAGTACTGATCAAGTATATCAACTTAAAAATTGTCTACTTGCTAAATATTTAAGATTAAAGATTGAGTGATTTGGGTGGGGGACGACTCCTCTTGTTTTCTGTTCTTTTATTTTTTTCTAGCGATAATATAGTTTTCATTTGCAATGTTATCTGCACATCTTCTCCTCGCTTAATCCTGGTAGAACATCTTGATCATCTCCCTTTTTGTGATAAAGGGCATCTAGGTCTCTAAGTTGGAAAAGATTTTCCTAGTCTGATCATATTCATAGCTTCTATTTTGTAAGCACCTTCATACAAAATTTCTAAGTGAAATGTTTCCGCCGTTAAATTGAACTACATTCTGTTTGGTGGTGCAGAGGAATTACCGCTTCTTCTTCATGTTTGTATTCTCAACAACCCTTCTTTGCTTATACGTCCATGGCTTCTGCTGGGTCTATATTAGAAGGATCATGGATGGTGAGCAAACCAACATCTGGAAAGCAATGGCCAAGACTCCTGCCTCCATTGTGTTGATCGGTTATACATTCATATCAGTCTGGTTTGTTGGTGGCTTGTCTGTCTTCCATCTTTATCTCATTGGCACAAACCAGGTAATATATTCTTCTTGACAACTGCAGTGTTTCAGATGTTTTCCCTTTTTCTTTGTTTGAAGTCCTTTGGATTTATAGGATTAAATTACTTTGATGTTTTTGACACTTGAGTCTTCTATTTGCTTGCAGTCTACATATGAGAACTTTAGATATCGATATGATCGGCGGGTCAATCCTTTTGACAAAGGTGTAATCCATAACTTCTTAGAGATATTCTGCACCAGTATTCCTCCTTCCAGGAACAAATTCAGGGAGAGAGTGCAGAGAGAACCTGGGATACCAGCTCGTGAAGTGGCTGGTGGTTTTGTTAGTCCGAACTTGGAGAAAACAATGAGCGACTTAGAAATGGGAAGGAAGCCAGGTTGGCATGAGACTGCAACAGGAACTGATGATTTTGAAGAACAACCTAGAAATGATAATCAGTTAGATAAGGATGAAGAGCTCTTGGCTGCATCCCCAGAGCTAAGCAACACCACCTTGGCTGAAGGGCGTAGTATCCTACATCCTAGGCGCTCTAGTTGGGGAAGAAGAAGTGGAACTTTGAATATACCGCCTGACGTAATTGCCATGGCATCTGAAATTGGAGAGTCTAATCGGACGACTGTCAGTGATAGTGCTTACCGGATTGATAACCACCAATAGTATGTTGTTTAAATTATTGTAGAACAACTGACAAAGTCAAAGGAGATCCTGTCCCGTCCAGGTTATCCTTGAGGAGGTGTGCTGTTGTGTGTATAATTCTATTTTCTTCTACGTTTAGTTTTCTTTTGTTTAAAGCTCTTTGAAATGTGCTTAATCTGCAAAGAGAAAAATTCTTACCAGAAATGGCTTCCAACTGTTATATGTGATATATTGTGAAGATACAAATTCTATTCTACTTCATCACTTCTCTTCTCTTTTTGGGTAATTGCCTCAAGTTATCACATATGGGAATCTATAGCCACTCTTGGTACCCCCCATTTTACTTCAGATGTGCACGCTCCTCGACTTGAAAAGTTTTCTGGAGACGCACAGTTTTTTGCAAAGGTGAAAATGGTTCACAATAACACTGAAAGAGAATCTTCAAGGCAATTTATAAACATGAAGGCAATATTAGGTATCCTTTTACGTCTTTCCGTTAACTTTGAATGCCCTCCATTTGTAACGGTTGTTTGGTCGTTGGATAGCTACGATGTTTTAGATCACATTCAGAGGAATAAAGATCAAAGATAGGTTATTTAAATTTAAATAAAGACGAGTACTTTTGTGACAAAATTTAACTGATTTGCAGGAAAGTTCTATAGAAGTGATTCAATTCTACAAGAGATGTTCCAAATTCAACATTCTCCATTCATGTTTTGGACATTTAATTCCCAAAAAAAATACATAACTAATCAATTTATTGATCTACATTACAAAAATCCCAAATGAGAGATAGCATCCATCTGCGGCAAGTAAATTAACCATCTGCTAAAATCAATCAATGTATTGAGAACAGACCTTTGTGCGAATTGTAATTGCTACCAAGTAATCAACAGTGTACATTTTAGTTTTCATTGGCACAAAGGAATGGGAAGTGTGCCTATTATGCAGCTAATTGTTCTTCACTGCATGCTCTGAAATCGTTTGACAATCATGAGGCTCATTTCCATATAGCGTTGTGCACAGTTAGATAGACAATTAGATTCACTGGAGCTGAACTTGCTTCCAGGTGTGCCAGTGATACATTTATCCCAGCAAGCACTTGTAAGCTTTCCAACCATTTCATTGATCATGGCCCTTTCCTTCTCTTGCTGTAGAAAATCAAGAATTGCGGAGCAAAAATTAGTGAGATGAAGACACTTAACCATATCAGAACCCTAAGAAAAGCAAAACACAACAGTTAACTGGAGAACTTATGTTTTATAAATTGCTCAACACCAGGGGGGGAAACTTAATCAAATCAAGTCAGCACGCAATTCCAAGTCATGTAATATCCATTCTAATACTATAAGGGGGCGTTTGGTAGTGTATTAGCAAAAATAATGCATGCTTTAATTATATGTATTAGTAATCCCTTGTTTGGTGCATTTTTTCATGCTATGTATAACTAATGCTTATTGTGTATTGAGTAGTGTATTACTAATACCATAGATTTCTAGGTATTAGTAATGCAAAGGATTTAATACATGCATTAATATGGTTAAAAACCCAATTACCCCTCAAAAGTACTTTTACATCTTTTCCACCATAATTGTGAAGGATACTTTGGTAAATAAATATTTTATACAATGCATACTATTTTTAATACATCAAACCAAACAATGCATAAGAAATAATATATGCATAACTAATACATGCATTATTAATGTTTGCATTACTAATACATTCTATTGGGTATTATTTTTATACACTCTAGGGATACAAGATTCTGCACTCAAGTAGCTTAACCAAAGCACTCTGAACCTCTTAGCCTAATATTGGAGAAAAAGGAAAAGGCAATGAACAAGATCAGAATGATCCTCACAAATATGTATTTTTGTGAAGAGGCAGGGAATGGTTGACAGATATGTGTGTATTTCATTACATATTTACTGAAGTTATGAGGAAAAAAATGTTAAGAAGTAACTGGAGAAGCTTTGAAATAAACTGTTATTCAGAGAAAAAAAACAAATTCTTGAGGCAATACATGACTAAGATCCTATTTTACTAGTATGTTGTGTCCAATAGGCCTCAAAATATTGCAGCACAAGAATTAACTTCAGCTTATAGATTCTGGTGAAAAGAAAATCAGAGACTACTTCATTAAGCATTTAAAGTAAAATCCAAAAATAATGAGTTAAAGATCAACTTTAACGAATCATGGTTTTTCCAAGATGGTATCCAAGTTTCTTGTAGATGACCTTCACTGAGTGCCTTCCTGGTAGATTGATGGCACAAGACTTGGGACATAATCAGCCATCCCGCAAGCAAAAAGGTAACTGGCAAATACTACACTTTTCATGTAGCTTGAGTAAGATCAAACAGTGATAAAGATAAATGAGCTCAAAAGTTATCTTCTCACTAGTTTAAGAGCTGTAAATTCATTCAAGGAGCTTCATAACATAATTGAACCCAAAAAAAAAAACTTTTTACTAGTTTTATAAGCTGCAAATTTATTCAAACAGCTTCATAGAAACTTTTAAGTGATTCTAGTTTCATTCCTTATAGGAATTTGCAGCATATACTGTTTTTCCAGTCTCCTTAATGCTTTACTCAAAAGCAAAAGTGGCCTCAAAATCACAAACTCAAATTTTGGTTCCCCTTTATTCTATAGTACTACCTCGTGTTGGAGGGTTATTCCAGGTGATTGCCTTATCTTCTCTCACAAAAATTAGACTTTATGAATCTAAGCCAAGGAGAAAAACAATAGGAACCAGTTTCTCAACTAACCAGATCAATAATTACAGAAATTCAAATGAAGCATTATTGAGCACTGTTCCATTTTAAACTATTTGACTAAAGCAGCTCAAGTAATCGTCCAGAACAAAATCGAATGCCGAATGGATTAGTAAAATGTGCTTGCATGAGTGTGTATAAACAGAAAAATACAATCTATCGAATCTGAAAAACTCACATTGAGAAAATGCTGCAATTCTGGTGACTTAAGAGCTGAAGGATCCATGGAAACTTTGACGGAGCAAATCTAGTGACTTTTTCCGATTAGACGGAAGTTTTATCGATTTGAACTTTTTGCAAAAACCCTAAACCGGAAGATGAACTAATATCAAATAGTTAAATAGTTGTATTGGATCGGTCCATAAGTTTAACAAGTTTTAGACTTCTAAGCCCATTAAGCGTCCGTAAGTTGATGGCCCGTCTCGAGTCCAATGTCAAATAAGAAAGAAGTCATTTAAAAAGTATATTTGGACAAAATTGATTTTGGTTGTTACCTATTGTATTGTATTGTATTGTATATTATATTGTTAGTTTGAATATAATATTTATTTTAATTGTTACTTAAATTATATTGTATTGTTTAAATTTATTATTAGGTAACGACGAAAAGACTCATTTTATGTAACGACCGATTTGATGTGATTACGTCGTTACCTTAATATTTTCTTCTTATGTTGTCTTTACTTATTATTTAATAATTCTATTTTATCAATTACCTTACTTTTTCATAATACCTCTACTTTGTATCCTACTTTTCTTGTGAGGGTTTATCATTCAAATTATGAATATGTAACATTATGTAAAGACAGAGAACAATCCAATCTATTCAAACACTATATTCATTAAAACAATATAGGCAGGATATATATTGTTGGCATATAAAAATTAAAATCACATAGCAAAGCAAATAATATACTCCTCTTATCAAGCAAAGAAGGATATATATCTACAATTGAGTCATATTATAAAAAAAATGCATATATATCCTAACATAACTAATTTAACTATATGTATGTAATAAAATTACACATGTTATGAAAATGTTGGTTGGTATATTGAATGGAGAGGGATAATTTAAATTTTACTTTCACCTTTATTAGATTCTTTCTTTTCCCATTCATTTAGGCCTTGCCTTTCAATTCCTTATTTTTGGAAGGAATTGAAATGCCATTTTACAGACTTCTTAGAATGGGTTGTGGCGTTTCCAAGATAGATGCCAATGGCGTCGCCACACCTAATAGATCAATTCTCCCAAATTTCCCTACTAGAAAGAAACAATCAAACAAATGCAATATCCCTCCAAAAACACAACCAATGTTGTTAATGCCTGAAAATGATGATAGACTTACCATTTCTGCTCTAAAATGTGATGTTGATTTGAACTATGTCGCACCCAAGGCATATAAAGATGAAAATGATGAAAAAAGGGTCGCGAAAATAAGGACAATGGTTGAGGAAGCGGAAAAAAATGATGAAAAGGGTAGACTACTACTACATGAAGATGAGGCCGAGGAGGAGGATGATGGTCATGACGATGATGATCAAAGGGCGATTAAAAAGGTTCATGCTGGTGAGGAGGATGGTAATGCTTTCCCTGGTTCACCGAGTTTTAGGGTTTATTTTACCGATAAGGATGTTGAAACAAAAAAGATTAATGACGGTATGTGTATGTATCAATAAAAAAATTGACTAATTTTACTATAGCTCTTGATCGATAACATAATAATTGTGTTATAATGCGTGAAGGTTATAATAAGGTGGGCTTGAAGGACGTTACCCCAGTTGCAACTACCATATCATCAACAAAGGTGTGCATGTGATTTTCACAATTAGTTATGTTCTTTTGCATTGCTTTTTTTTCTTTTAGAGAAAAAGCTAATTAGCCAAAAAATTCATAGCTAAAAAGGGAATGGATATGTATAAATTTTCTTTGTTTTCAATAAGATTTATCAATTATGAATATTCTTTTCCTTCTTTATTTTTTGCCAATTCTTTTTTTCTTCAAAAGGTGTAAAATATTTTTATCTTTCCATCATAACATGGTGTATTGATAAAGATTAAAATGGAGAAGTAATATATATACACACAAATCTATCAATTACCTTGCTCGTTTTGAATACGTTCTTGCCTGCATGCCTTGTTGTTACTAGTATATGTTATGTAGAGACGTTAAAATTGCTAGTAATTAATTAGAAGTGGTAGCAACGTCTATCCATTTATACATCGTTTTTGTTTCATCTATATTGCATCGTTCAATTTTTTTGAGTGAAACTTCTTATAAATTTTGAAATCACGTAAAAAATACTAGAAGTATAATATTGAACAATCCAAAATATTTAAAATGCATATACGGTCAAAGAAAAATTTGAAAATTAGAATAGTGTCACGTACATTTGAACAGAGTATAATATTGAACTTATAAGATTGACAATTTGGTACAGGAATCAGAGTCGGAGTCGGAATCGTCGGTGGGGAAGGAGGAGAAGAAAGAAATACGAAAGAGAAGTACTTTTAGAAAAGTGCTACCAAAGAACTTGTTGAATGTTCGATCATCATCTAACTCTTCAACTCGATCCACTGATCATCATTATCATCATAAAGTAGCTTCTTGAATCTTGATCATATAATATATGGCATGCGAAGGGGAATTATTAAAACACCTCTACACATTGCTTTGTTTTGTTTGTTCTCTTGTGCATTCTATTTCTCTCTTTTGACTCTATATGAAATAATTATAATAGAAGGTTCTTTAAGGCTTCATGTATCGTAAATTTGAGATATATATATAAGTGTAACAACGTTCAATAGAACATATTATTGAATTTATTTGTAAATTAAATGTTCTTCAATACATTTTGTTGATGTATATATATTTCTACTTGTTGTTTAGCTAGAACGTTCGATGTATAATATATATTTACCATTTTGGGGTATTAGTACTATTTTATAGTATGCATAATAATTTTTCATATAATTTATGTACGTAGGGCTATCTAAGCTAAACCAAATATACAAAATTCATATAATGTATATGTATGAATATTTATACTTAAATCGTATAACGCTATAATTTTATTCATGGACGTACCATTGGACTTCTCGGCCACCTATCATATAGTATTATGTAGGACTATATCTAAGCTATTCCAAATATACAAAATTATATTACGTGTATATATATATCACTCAAATATATTGTACTATAATTATTCCACCTATATTTATGTCTTCTTAAGGTTTTTGCAATGATTTGTCATTGCCCATGTTATCACCCAACTTGCAAATATTTCATTAAACCATGATTAATAATCTATATTTTTACTTCACTAAATCACTTAATTATAGTAAAATATATTATTTTAATATAAACATACGATACAAATAAGTGTTTTACCTTAAGATTAGTGGTACAAATAGAAAATGTTTGGATTAATCATTGCCTGCTAGCATCTAGTTGTAGAAATTATGTTCCTTCGTTTTTTCATGAGAGGAAGATAGGGGTATTTGACTATACTAGTAATAGTGTGTTATCTTGGTCACTTACTTTTTAAAAAAAAATGGATTTGAAAATAATGTAATAACATAATAGGAAAAAGAAATTAAATTTATAAGTCAATGCTACATATATACTTGTCCAATGGTAACCCTTCAGAAGTCCCAAGAGCCCTAAAACCAGAAGAAAAAAAAAAGGAATATGAAAAGGGACTTTAATAAGAGGATAATGGTTAAATATTCTTCTTTCTCTTAAAAATAAATAAATAAAATAATTAAACATAAAGAGAGAGGATTATAAGGTGGGGAGTAAAATCTTCGTCAATAAGATGAAAGTGCAATAGCCAATCAATTAAACTATTAATAACTTGATTGAATTGTTGTTACATGCTTTCTCTAGTCCATATTAAGTGGTTCATAGTTCAAAGTTTAAGAAAATTGTTACATATTTTTCCACTAGATTAGAGAGTATTATATTGTTAGTTTATATACAATGTTATTTAAATTTTATTATATTGTATTGTCAAATTCATCAGTTAGATAAAGATGAAACATTTCATTTTATGTAATAATTACGTCAATAACTTTCTCATTTTATCTTTATTTATTTTAATATTTTCATTTTATCTCTTATCCTACATTTTATATTAGTAGCCTACTGACACACTAACTCTTCTTGTAATAATATTCTTCAAATTATTAATAGATGATATTATATAGCAATGAAAAATAATATTTATAAACTAATCTATACAAACGTTACCGTTACAAAATGATAGAATACATTATGAAACAATATTTAACGATGATCCAAAGACCAAACAAAGTGTTAATTGATTAAATATTCATATTCATTGGTAGCAGACATATATATTCCGTGGACAATATTATCGGGCAATTTTGTCCTTCAAAGGGAGAGAGGAGTCGGAGTACAGCCTTTGCTCTCGGGGTCCCATAATCGTCCGCCATTAACAAGGTAAACAGGAAAATCGAACTTTCTCCACTTTTCTCAGAGCCTGCCACCACCAAACACCTAATAACAACTGTAATAATTAGCAGTAATAGTTAATTTCCAGATCGAGTTTTCGTGATCTGTTGAGATTATTGGTATCTACTTCTATTAACTGTAGATGTATTCATTGATCAATGTATGTTGCATCTGCTTTTCCTCAAGCAGATTTGACTTATATATTTTGTGTTTATTATTAGGATTTTGAATTTTAGCTAACAAGGACCAGACATGTCTGGAATTATAGGTCGAACAATGGCCAATAGAAGGATTTCCGATTTGGTGAGAATAAGTTACAGTTTTTTAATATATTTATTTTTGAGGTGGATTTTGTGTATTTAAATGGTGAATTTGGATTTACGATTACAGAACAAGTTCTTGGTGGGAAGTAGAGTATTTGCATCTAGAACTTACTCTTCCGCAGTTAAAGAGGTGATTTTTTTGTTTTTCCTATCTGACTTTGTTGGTCTATATATTTGGTTGATGTTTACTGATGCTGATAGTGGAGTAATTTGATCTCTTTGTAGATGACAGTGCGTGACGCACTAAATTCAGCTTTAGATGAAGAAATGTCTGCGGATCCTAAGGTCTTCGTTATGGGGGAAGAGGTACAATCAAAGTTTTTGTTTAAAATTGTAAAAGTGTAATTTTACCTGTAAAAAAGGCCCAGATAATGATGGAGGGTTCATATAGTCAACCATGATAGTTTGGTTTGAGGCATGGTTGTCCTGTTGTAATGTGTTGTTGCAAATAGTAGCAACCCTAACTAGTTTGGGATTGAGGCATAGTTGTTGTTGCTAAGGTGGCTGTTTTGTTGTTATTGTTGCTGCAGATATCTGTCACTACTAATGTTTTCATTTAATCTTGATCTGTGTTATTTTACATTTGTTATAAAGGAAAAAAATCTTAATCTCTGTTATGTTTGCTCAGGTTGGTGAGTACCAGGGTGCCTATAAGGTTAGAAATGGGTCTATTCACAATTTTTTCAAGTCTTGCATTGTTATTGGCACTCTTTGCAATGAGAATCATTTACTTAAGTGCGTGAGTTTTTTTTTTTTTTTTTCCAGATTACAAAGGGGCTTCTGACAAAATATGGGCCGCAAAGGGTTATCGATACACCAATTACTGAGGTTGCTCCTTGTGCTCCAATCATGAAACTGCTGCGTCTCCTTTCTTTCTTGAACATACATAATAAAACGCTTGAACCATTTTTTGTTCTTTCCTAGGCTGGATTTACTGGAATTGGAGTTGGTGCAGCTTACCATGGTCTAAGGCCCGTAATCGAATTCATGACATTCAACTTTTCCATGCAGGTTGAACTTCTGATAGACTTCTTGTCTAATCTTCTTAATATTTATTGATCTATTTGTTCTTACCTTGAACATAAGTATGTGAATATCATCTGCCAATGTCATTGAACAATTCCCGTATGTATTTTATGTATGAATGAGTTCAGAGTACCCATTAATAAGGTCGTGCTAAGAATGATGACTTAAGCAAAACATGCAAACAATTTTGATCGTGTATGATTGTTTTGGAATCTAGTTAATATTTATAACATGGAGTAACTTGATGTTTTCCTTGTCTTCTGGAAATGAGCTGATTGAATTAAATGCAAACACAATACTAAGAGGTCTCGAAGGAGGGGTGGAGGGTGCAGCTTCTACTTCAGTCACTAGAAATCAAGTAACAAAATGTAGATGAGATCACTTCCATGCTTAAATTTGTGTTATACTCATAGAAATCATGATCTAAAATTAACAACAGCCTGTAGGACAGGTGCTTTGTTTCTGAAGTAGTGTCAACTTCCCCTCTCCTCAATGTAAACTAGGAAATAGATTATAGGTGGGGACTGTAAATGGCTATTGATCAACTATGTAGAGGCCAACTGTGTGCGGAGCTTGTTTCCCCTGCAGATAGAAAAATATATTCCTCCAACCGTTATCTCCCTGACCAACTTCGCATCTGCATCCTATTCTTCCCCCTTCTGCGTACAATGACATCTCCTGTATGCAAATGCGACAAGCACATAGGTGGTGGGTTCTCACTAAGCATGTTTTAGGTAGACCGTGTTATGTTGACAATATTTCTTGAGGCTAAGGCTTTATGCAATTGTAACCGTGTGCACATGCATAATATATTATACCTAACTTTTTGCAGGCAATTGACCATATTATCAATTCTGCTGCAAAGTCAAACTACATGTCTGCTGGTCAGATATCTGTGCCCATTGTTTTCAGGGGTCCTAATGGTGCTGCAGCTGGTGTTGGTGCCCAACACTCTCAGGTATGTTTATGACCTGAAAATGTGGTGTGCTGCGGTTTGCTGGTGTTGGGTTTCCTTCAAGTGTAGTCGAATTAAGCTACACTGTTTATATTATTTAACAGTTCTACATTTGATCTTATGTCTTTCTTTGAGGTTGGTAGTAATGATGTGCTAGCCACACTCACTAATGGAGTTGATTCTTAACTGGAGCCAAATAGCAAAATTACACAGAACTGTTACTCTAGATTTTTTTGATATTCTGCTTTCTGGTTTTGTATGGATTTTTTTTAAGTTGTTGGCTTTAGTTAATAATCTTATATAGATGGAACATGGTATGGGTATATTAGTAGACAGGGAGATGGCTTTTAACTATTACCAAGCTAACTTGGCTAATGGATTGGTGACTGGTGAGGCACTAGATGTGAGTAAGGGTTTTTTGTATTCTGATCAGACCACTTTCCTGCTGCATGCTGAACGTTCTGAATATATCTAGTCATCTACAGATAGTTTGGTACCGTACCCGATGCTGGAAAGGCTAATTTTTAGGGTTGTTATCCATCTAAGTGATTGATATAGCAACATTGCTTGTAAAATTAGTCTTTAAAAAACTTATAAAATAAGTAGAGGTCTGTGAATACCGCCGAGATCTTTTCTGTTTGATGAACTTTGGCTGAATAAATAATTCTAAGAGCCGTGAAGAATAACAAGGGTAATTTTTTTCTTGGGAAATTATCAGGGCAGTGGCTAAAAGAAATTAGGGCCATTTCGCGAAAGATAATTGTAAACAGTATTTGCACTAAAGACTTACGCCAGTCACTATGATTAACTTTTGCATTTTGCAACTCAGTTGCATTGATTCTTGAGTCTTGCATGGTTTTTAAGTCGTGCGCCTAATTCTCCTATTTTTATGCAGTGTTAGAATTTCAAATGTACATGTTTTTAAATTTTATTCATGACGTTCATTGTTTTATGGGTGGAAATATTGCTCATCTTGTTGATGGAAGGGAACATAATTTTGATGAAGGAAAGGACTTCTTCTTTGATAATAAAAGTTTTTTTATTGTTTTGATACTTTTTTGTGAAAGAAAAGCTTTTTCGCCTTTGCCCCTTCTTTTCGGAGTGCTCTAATGAAAAACCTGAGATAAAAGAAGATTTCAATGCAGGTCAAAGAAAGGAGGGAGGAATGTAGAATCAAATTGTCTTTGTCAATGTATCTCATGAACTTTTAATTTCAGTCCAATAGCATCCATTTGCATATCTTTTAAATTTATTGTTTCAGTCAGTTATTAGTTGACATTGATGTTATCTTCAAGTTCCAGCTCTCAATGTGTGTATGTGTGCGCACAGCGCACACGTGTATTGCAAGTTTTTTATTGGATAAAGTTCCATGGTCCTTTCTTTTAATATTTTTGCAGTGCTATGCGGCATGGTATAGTGCATGTCCAGGATTAAAGGTACTAACTCCGTACTCTTCCGAAGATGCTCGTGGCTTGCTCAAAGCTGCTATCAGGGATCCTGATCCTGTCGTGTTTCTGGAAAATGAATTGCTGTGAGTTTACGGGTTTAGTTATCCAAAATGTTGTTTTCTTTATTTCTCCTTAAAATGTATCCTCGTGACTTGATTTTCATGATGCAGATATGGTGAGTCTTTCCCTATTTCCGCTGAAGCTCTTGATTCTAGTTTCTCTCTCCCCATCGGAAAAGCTAAGGTAAGTTCATCCATGTATATTTCATTGTTTTTTCTGTATTATCTTATGGGCTATTATTCCTTACTTTACAAACATTGACAGATAGAACACGAAGGGAAGGATGTGACAATCACTGCCTTCTCAAAGATGGTTGGCTATGCTCTCAAGGTTTGTCGCTGTTTTCCTTAGCAGTGTTTGAACCATTTCTGCATGAATTCCAGCATCATCCTCCGTGACAACCTTTTGATGGTTTCTCTGCTTATACAAAAACGGTTATTGAATCCAGATGAAATATAAAATGGGTGATTAGTGTTTATTGAATCTGAGTATATCAATTAACATAATTGTTTCCAACCAATGAAGCACATGACAGTAGAAGGATATCTACACCTTTTTTTTTTTTTGATAAGATAAGTGGTATTAATAACAGCATCAAGAAGATGCAAAATTTACAAGATATGGCATTTGAGCTTACAAAAAAATCTCTGGCTAACTATACAAACTATCTAAGCCAGAGCTAATGAGTTAGTAAAATCCTGAAGTTGTTCTGCATTAACAGCATGATACAAGTTGGTCCAACTAAACAAATTTTCAGTGCACCTAGTCTTCAAAATGCCTAAAGCAGTTGACTCTCCATCAAAACATCTCTTGTTCCTCTCTAACCAAATACACCAAAAAATACAAGCAGGTATCATAATCCAGATCTTCTTGATGGCTTTGTCAACTTTCCATAGACTCCAACTCTCATATGCATCCTTAACAGTGAGGGGTGTGGTCCAATTGATGCCAGAGAGACAAAAAAACATGCTCCATAATTCTGAGGCCACCTCACAATGAAGAAGAAGGTGTCTCCGTCTTTCAATTAAGTTATAGCATTGGAAAGTAAGACAAACAAATTGAAATGGAAGGAGTAGAAATTATGGTCTCTCAAGAAGAATACAGTTTGGTGAATTCACATGATAAGATGCATACAGCCCAATCATACACCAAGTAATAATACCTCTCCAAGCTGCTGAGCTTTTGACGTGGCTTCAGATCTAGCTCTAATCATTTCCTCCTGAAAGAAGAGTATATAGGAGAGGTATTAGAAATTGTATCCGACCGTACAGATTTCAAAAGTTTGGAGTTGTGTCTTTATCAAGAGCATGATATCTACACCTAATAGCAATAAGTAGAAAGGAAAACAGCGGAAACAGAAAAGAAATTAACCGCAAAAGCAGACGATTTGGACCTGCCTTATATAAACAAGTGTTAAAGGCAGGTCCACAGCAAACGAAAAAGAACAAACCAAACACAACATTCTATCTGAATTTAAGATTATTTTTTTTGCTTTATGGATTTAGGACTATTATCACAAGTCATGAATTATTTGACAACGTTCAGATTTGAAGTGTGATTAATGGCTCAAATTTGACTGGCTTTTAGCAGCTAGCTTTATATTTTGTGTGTTGATTTGTGTTAAAAACTATTTTTGGAAGAGTAAAATTACATGTTGGGCATTGAATTGTGTTAAATTAGTAAGTGTTGATCCTCCTTCAAAAACAATTGTTGATTCGTAATTGCTGAAGTCTTAAATCCTAGTGCAAAAGCCCTTAATATACAAAGAATAGTCTCATACAACTTGTGTAATTCTATGCATAATGACATCTGAACTTTTATAGGCTGCTGAAATTCTTGCCAAGGAAGGAATTAGTGCTGAGGTATGACTCCTGAGAGTTCATAACTAGTTTTGCTTTTATACTGGTAAGCACAAAAAAGTTCCTGCTTTTCACTTTTTCTCTTCTGTAATCAGGTTATAAATCTGCGCTCAATCCGACCACTTGATAGACCTGCTATTAATGCATCTGTGAGGAAAACCAACAGACTTGTAACTGTTGAGGAAGGATTTCCACAACATGGTGTTGGCGCTGAAATCTGGTTACTCTCTTCTAACAGTCTTAGAACAAACTTGAGCTGCTTTGTTATTTTGTTTTTGTTTGTTTGTTCACCAAGGTAAAGCTCCTTTGATATCAATGAAACTTACCGGATTACATTTTCCTAATCTTACTAGTGCATCTGTGGTTGAGGAGAGCTTTGAGTATCTTGATGCACCGATTGAGAGGATAACAGGTGCTGATGTTCCTATGCCATACGCTGCAAATCTTGAAAGACTGGCTGTTCCACAGGTCTGTAGTCAAAGATTTTCTTTGGTTCTCAGCAATTCGGCTTTTATATTTTATTAATCATAAACTGGTGGTTTTTTTAGGTCTTTAATAGTTCATAAATTTTAGATGTTAAAAAAAAATAGTTCATAAATTTTGGTTTGATTCTAGTTATGACCTTATATTTTGTAGAATCCTTCATCTCCCCTGTCTTGATGTACTTGTGTTGAAACTCAAATGCATGTATTGCATGGGTATTTCAAGAATCTTGAAAATACACTAAAAATTAGAAAAAAGCACCGGTCATATCAGGGCCAGATATTTTACACACATATATCGGAGACCTATCATAAATAAGTCCATGTAACATAGATATGGTTATTGTGATAAAATGGTATGTATAGAAATTAACTGGATGAAAAAAAATGATCCACACGTCGTTGAGCTTGGAACTCTCCGGTGTCTGTAGATGATTATATCATGTTGAATTAGGGTCTGAACATCCAAGAATGACATCTCTTGGATAGGCAAGTATTCAGTGGTCCAAGGTCTGGGTAAATTCTGACTATTTGCCAAATAATGAAATGTGCAAAAGGTTGTCCATGAACCATGTTATATGAGAGTAAATGTATAGGCACAGCATATCCACGAGATAGTGTTGTAGAAATGCAGATCATAAAGATGAATAGGTGGTTATACAAGATTGGACATGATAAACAATGATCACATCCTACATAGGGTGCAAGTATCATACACACAGGATAAAATGAGGGAATGCCCTAGGATAGATGTTTAGTGACCTTTCTGTTGGTCTAAACACAGAAATGTACTTACTCTTGATTCATTTATTTTGTACTTACTCTTGATTCATTTATTTTGTTAGCCACTTGATTAAATTTAGAGATCAAGTCATCAAACAAACCATGAACAGGAGCTGATATCTTTGCTCAGCTGCTGGTATTATCAGCATCCCATGGATGTAAATTAATGAAGCACACCTCACTTTACTTGATTAAAAGAAAAAAGAGAGAACGCCTGAGATAGTTTGATCTTGTCCTACTTGGACCTCTAATATGTACCCGTCTGTAGGTGAGGTACTCCAATGATTGACAGTTATAGAAAGAATAAGAGGTAAACTTAAAATCATATGGAGGAAATTAAGTCAAAAGACATAATTTCTTAGAATAAATATGGATTTGGTTAAGAATATAATGGAATCAAAAGATCCATATAAGGCAGATCATTGGAAATAAAATTTACTTGTTTTTATTATGCTTAAACTGGGTCAGTGTTTGCCAGGATTTTTCTTAGTTTGGGTACAGACTTGTCTGTTCGTGCAGGGACAATAGTTAGATTTAAAGAACCTCTTTACTTTAGAAGACATTATTTAGTATTGGTATGAAATTTTTTTTGATGACAAGGGAAACCCACAGTCGCTATCCTTTTGGGTGCGCACAGGGTAAAACCTCCGCTCCTATGCAATAGCTTGCAAACCACATAGGAGAGGTAACCCGCACTAGGCAAGCCCGGTGCGACGAGCTCGACCCAGAAGGCAAACCCCTTGCTTTCGCTGGCAAGGGGTTTTGAACTTGAGACCTCCAACATGGAAGTCCCAAGCCCAAACCACTGGGCCACCCCGAAATTGATATGAAATTGATCAGCATAGAGCTGAATGAATACAAATGTTTGTATTCTTGATCTTAACTAACTTTGGAAATTGAGACATTGTTGATTAATTGATTGACCAATGGAATAGTGCAATGTGTCTCCCGGAATATCAGTCTAGGAGAAAAAATTTGGAGAGTAGTTGGAACAAGTTACCGGAGTTTCAGTATGATTATCTTAAAGTCATATATCGTGTCCATGCAAATACACAAATAATGTGCATGAAACTTGAAGGTATAAAGAGGTAATACCTGAATAAAACAATGAAGAATACTTCTTCCCATATTTTATTGGTGAATTGCATTTGAAACTAGATGTTCCATGTTGTCCTTCATATGAACACATTCATGATGTGTTTGAATTTTCTGATACAGGTAGAAGACATCGTTCGTGCAGTCAAGAGGGTTTGTTACCGATCAAGTAAATAAATCAGTTCCAATGGCTGCAGCTGCTTAGGCTTGGTCCAGCAAGGTCTTGATTGATCCAAAACATTTAACTTCTTTTTGTGGATATCAATTCTTTACCCGCCTATGAGCGTATGCTTTCTGCCATCTTCTGGAAAGTTTAATTGACTGTAAAACCAGCCAAACTGGTAAACTAACGAATGAAATCTGCTGCCACACGAGGAAATAGTTCTTGTAGAAAATAATATTTACAGCTTCTTTCCTTTTTTTGGTGATACGTTCAAGAAAATGATGTTACAAGAGAATACATGCGTTCTGCTGTGCCAATGATTAAAGTTTCTTCTTTGTCCAATCATCTCTAACTGCTGTTGTTGCTATAAAATGTTAAAGGGAACACCAACTCCAGGTGGATCAGCAACATGGCTCCTATTTATTTAATATATCTTCTTAAAGTAGTTTAGTACTTCTAGTTTAAAATTTTAAAATCTGTTGAAATTTACTTGCTTTTGAACTATGTAAAGTAACTTTAGTATTTTCTTCCACTACTCTAATTCAATGTAACTAAACAGTGTAACAATTTACCAAACAAGGTTAGTTCTTCCATAGTCTAAATAAAATAGCATACTTACTAGCTTAGGGTACATTAACTTGATTTCTTCACCTTGAGAGGGAGTCAGCTCCTAAAATACAAGCAGTCAAAGGTGCATACACTAATTTAGAAACCTTAATCACAGTTCACAGCCACTATGTCGATAAACAAGGTAACAATCAAAATATTTACAATATCTAACAGAAGTTCAAACTGTAGGCAGATTGCGGAAACAAGCTCTTCTTCCCATACTTGCACAGACAAATTAAAGTAAACGTAATCTGAAGCAACCGCCAAACTATGTCATGAAACAGGAAATCTTCGCAGAAACAAACCCCAGAAGAAAGAAAAAGAAAATTATATCATCGACACCAAAGAGAAACAGTTGTTACATCAGGATTCAACCAAATTATGCTTGAAATTGGCTTAACAGAATAATAAACTGGGCTAGTACTTTTACCAACTTTTTGCAACAAAAAAGAATATGACACAACACTATCAATCTGCTAAATTAAGTGAAAACAGCTACACCTCAATCCCAAACAAAAGTAGGGAGTAACTATATAGATCCCCACTGTCTATTATCTCAGATTAAGATCATCTCGATCCAATATTATACATTATTAGTTCAAAAGAATATACATCACTAGTAGATGGTATTATTAAAATTTTCTTTGTCAAGAAAAGTAAATATATTGATTACCTGCAACAAGATGGTTGTATAAAACTTGAAGATGATAGATAGAATTTAAATAGAAAAAAAAACTGTAAGGAGTATGTAATGCAGTTCTAAGTTTCAGAGAATAAGAGGTTATAATACAGTAATTTAGCAGAATAAATTTACAAAAGAAGACAGCATTAGGGAAGCTTAGGCTGAACTATTTAAATAACATTTCACCCGGAAAGTCCAATTCCTCCCCATGTTTCATATGCAATTTGCTTGATATTGTAAAAATGACATCAGAATCTTCACAGGATGTGAAGCGATGTCAACAGCAAACCATAAAGGAGACGGAAACAAGATTGCCAAGCAACAGTATTAACTGAGTGACTCTATTCTGGTCATCAGCTTTTGCTGGAAGGCTATAATTGTCTTATCAAAATATGAGTTGCAGTAGAAGGGTTCTAGCTGGACAACAGCTTTTCAAGTGCCATGTTTTCATCCCAACCATTTGCTTCCAAAGTACTCCTCACTTGAGCTTCAGGAAAGCCCATTTCCACAAGCTTTTGTATCTGGGGAATTAATTGTACTCATTCAGTAGCATATTTGGACGCTGTTAATAGATCTTGAAAGAACCGCAGAAAATACAATATCTACCATGACTTCACAAAAAATTTCTGTCTACTGTGAGTAGCCAGCAGCAACTAAAACTAAAAGCGGAAACAAAAGCATGTAAGAATTGCACACCTTCTCGTCTGCGGCAAGTGTGGATGTTTTTGCAAAAGTTTCAGTCCAGTAACGAGCTGTGCCGACAAAGGTCTGATGGTCTCTAAGATACTGCAACAGCAAGAAGTAGAGTGATCAGCAGAAAAGAAAGTTGGTGAAGGAAGAAGGGATGCAGGACACAAATAAGGTCAAGATTCAAAGGGAGGGGGGGGGGGGATAATACTGTATGTATGAAGCACCTGTTGTGCAACAACTGCATCTTGTGGATCATCAGGTTCAGGAGCAGAAAGTAATGCTTGTATAGAAAGGAGAGCTGTCTTGAGAGTTAGCGCTGGGCTCCACTGGTCCTTCAGGATGTCTAGGCATATTGCTCCACTTTGACTACTTATGTTGGGATGCCTTCAAAGGGAATTTAATACATAAAAGCACTTGAATCATAATTTCACTAGAAGGGAACAAGAAAAAAGACCTTTATCATATACATTAAAGGGACTGCTTTGATACTCCAATTGGATACAGTGTGGTGTGTTCAAGGCCTATGTAAGAGACAGTTGTTTGGTAGTGAATATCCTGCTATAAAAATATCACTCTTAAGGATGTTTACATTGCTCGTACTCTCTTTTGGTGTGATAACTGTGGTGTCATAGCCAGCTTGACACCTCGGTTAATTCCACGCGATTTGAACCTGAGATCTCATGGTTGTCAACCCACTTCATTGATCACTAGCCACACCCTCGGGTGGCACATTGCTCGTGATTTTGGTGGTTGGTGTGTACGGGAGCAGAGGCTGTGTACAGTGTGATGGGGTATCTGTGGCTATCAATTCTATGGTGAAAAACTGAAAATACAGGTTGAATGATAGATGTGAGAGAGTTTTATGTTTAATCTCCAGTGAAATGACCATAATGATCTCTGTGCTCTGCTAGTGTCTTTAATATTAAGGAAGCAAAATAGAGGAGTTCCTATGATATATTAGGTGGCCATCTGAAACCAGTTATTAATTGCATATGCGTGGAGAAAGTGTAGGGCACTTAAAAAAACATAAGAGATAATGATAATGTCATGCTTGTGGTTCCTTGAGAAACTATTTTAGGACAAAACAGTAGCAACACTGAACACACCAAGGCAATGCCAAGTATGTGCAAGTGGCTTTCTCAGCGCTGGTGAGTGGTGATGCTAAATATTGACTCAAGTCTTGTGATTAAATTATAGTTCAACAGTGAAAAGATTACCTATTGAACCTATTTGATGAAATTGAAAACTTGGTTAAGTGACATACTCAAGCCCCACTAGAGGAAGCTAGCCTAACTTTAAACAAGTTTTCATCAGAGCATATTCAAGTAAAGATTTCATTTTTTTTTGGGTGGGGTGGGGGGCTAGGACAACTTGCTGATGTTAAACAGGAAAACTTCTTCAATTATACGTATAGAACACGTAACAATAGTGTGAAGAATCTAGGCTTAAAGTTAAAGAGTACACTAGAGGTTAGAATAAAAGGATAGGGCTAGGTCAAGTGGCAAAGGGTGAAATGTGACTTTGGTTACAAGTTCGAGCCTTTCACCATACTAACTAAGCTGGGTATTTAAGTGGAGAAGGATAGACGGGCGGGCCTATTGTTCCCATGTCTACGGTTGATCCTAGGAGTTGGCACCACAAGGATTTCTTGGTAAAAAAGAAAAGAATAAAGAGTATGCTAGACTTAATCAAATTGCGGAGGAAGTCCATTTTAACACTGTTTAACCTGGGAGACACAATTATATTCGCAGACACAGATGCATAACGAGTTTAGAACTCAAAAATGGAACTCTCGTTAAATAACTTTTGAGCATTTAATAAATGATTATAAACCTCAGTTTACTAGGAGGAATATTTTGGTTCTAGAATCCTTTCATCACCCCCCGCTCACCAACCTCCCACAACTTAAATTTATATTGGATGATTCTAAATTATCAAGTAATATAAATGCTCTGATGCTGACTACATCACTTGAGTCCACTATAGAAAAGTGTAAAGTAAGGAAATTATGAGTTGTCAATATTATACAAGAGACGGTACCATAGTTGCAATCATTAACAATTCAGCAGGTTATTTGCAATTTGTTTATTCCTTCCTATTACAATCTAAGTTAGCAGTTCAATGTATGAAATGTTGTACATGTATTGCTTCAGTTACCACAAAGGAGAAGAAAGAATAAAAACAGGTGACAGAGCATGTATGTTTTCTCATACCAAACTTTTGTGGCGAATTTCATTTTTGGAGGCTCAAATGGGTAGCCATCTGCAAAGACAAAGCTTCTTGATTTAGGAGGCATACATTAAAACAGAGTTACTGCTAACAAACTTTAGGGGTCTCCCCATTTCAAGTGTCTGACTGAAAATTCATGACAAGTTAAGGGGTGAAAATAGCCTCTATCAAAAATGGTAATAGTTGTATTCATAAACAACATAAAGATAGTGCTGGAATTTTCTGCCTAGACTATCTAATCCTTATCAAAATAAGATTGAGCTCCTCCAGAAAGTACATTTTCTTTTCTACAGACACGAGGAAACCTCGGCCCTTTTACCTTGTCATGTTTTTTACCTACCATCAAGCACTCAAGATGATTTTCAGATGTCACCAACAATGTGAGTAAGCGGACTTTCACCTAGATTTCAATACCTATACAAGTTTGTTTTCAAAATGATTCATGCAAGGAAGCCAGTAATAGGAGGTACATATTTCAGTACCAACAGTCGGAAGACCCTTTGGGTTAAGCATATTTTGATAACAAAGAACAGCTTTGAAATATGAGGATCAACACCTGACATTATCAAAACAGCAGAAATAACCCATACAAAAACTGTTGTAAATTAAGAAAACACCAGAGGTATACAATTAATATGTCAAAATAAAAACAATAAACAGTGATCCAACCCATCTCCGTTCAGGTCTATATACTCGTTTTAGCTCTTTTTTTGCCCATTAAGGAAAACAATAAATACAAGGTATATAGTTTTAAATAAAAGCAGATTTGATTTCTTCTTCTTCAATATTGTGCCATTACGGGTATAATTGAAATCAATTGCCAACTTAATCCTGAATTCTTTTTTAGTTAAAATGGCTGTTCACTATGACAATGACATTGAACCCCTTCCCATACACAACAAATTAAATAAAGAAACAAAATCTATCCGTAATTCTTTCTTATGCCACACTAACTGAAAAAGATTCAATTTTTACCTAATAAAGCCTCAATAACACACACCCATTTATTGATACACTGATCCAAATTCAAAACCCTAGAACCCCCAAAAAAAAAAAAAAAAAAACACAAAACCCCACCTTCAAAATTCGTATAAAAACAAAAATCCCCTTTTAAATGTATCCTATTAATGTAAAACGATTAAAAAAATTAGGTTAAGAAGCGATTGGCGAGGGTTTACCAGTAAGAGTGATATCGATCTTGAAAGTACCGCCTTCGTAAGGAGTACCAACAGGACCAGGGATTGTACCAATCAAGTGAGTGAGACTGTCACCTTTAAGGGTAACATTAATTCCAGAAACCTGAACATCTCTGTTGCATTCATGGAGCTCCTTTTGAACCCTAGCCAAGTCCACCATTTTTTTCCTCTCTTCCAATTTGATTCCTAGTTTGGTTTATGCAAAAGTCGCCACTGCTTTTTGTTGGAAGATGGGCTGAGAAAGTGAGGAGGGTAATGGAGTAAAGTGAATAAGATTTTGATAAATAAAAGAGAGGGCAAAAGGGTCAAAAATAGTCTGAAACTATTGAAAATAGAACAAAAAGGCCCTTTGTTTAGTTTTTTTAGTCCGATAATGCCCCTTAAATATTACTTCGTAAACGTGGATCGTGGTGTAGCGGTGAGACTATTTTCACCCTTAACAAGAGATTTCAAGTTCAAACTCTTGATATACTATGAAAAAAAATAATTGGGAGCGTCACCCTCAAATGGGCTCTGTAGTGGCAATTCAAATTTAATTTGAGGCTTCAATATGAGCTCCGAAATCGAATGAAAAAAAAAAATTGATTCAATTTATACCTATTCGCCGTTAACGGACTTCAAGTTTGATGTGTATTTTTTATTTTTTTTTACTTGTAATAGACTTCAACTTGGGAAAAAGAATATTCCACTTATTTTTTTTAGACTATTTTTTTTTTGCCTTTATTAAAAATGTACCTTTTGTTCTTTTTAACTTTTTCTACATAGAAGGTAAGCATATATGTGTGGCCTAATTGTTACTATTAATAAAATTTATTTTTAAAAAAATTGAATTCAAATTTCAACAAGAAAATATAAGGAGTAATTATTTTCATAGATGTCTATTTTTTTAGAGGATAAACTTTTTTAATAATATATTCAAGTAACAGAGTGACCAATAAGCCAACAAAAGAAAATATGAACTACTGAATACATATCGATAGATGATAACGGGGTTCTATAAAATAATTGATGGACATATGTAACCCCTTTTGCATAAAATAAATAGTATGATCTTGAATTTTATAAGTAGACTTTTAGATATATTTTTTTAATCAATGTAGTTTGACATTTGATATTTATCACATATTATATTTTTTTAAATTATTATTGATGTTTACCATAAAGTCTACCTATAATTGTCGTTTAAATATAATGTGAATTATTTTTACACCATTATGAAACTTATACTCAAGGAAATATATAGCGTAATTGCTCTCACCCTACTCAGTGGCGTAGTCAGAAATTTCACAAAGGGTGTCCAGAAATAGCACAATAAAAGCTCTTTTCAAAACGTAGAACTAGATGAGATTCAAACACACGATCACTATCCCATTTCAAGGAGGTGAAACCACTGGGATATAATAGCTTGTTGTGTTAAAGGTGTCCAAAATATTTTATTTAATCATTTCGTGTATCATTTTGCTTGTATTTATGATAATTTTTTTCCGACGAAGGGTGTGCCCTACTGGCACATATATATTGGTGCTAATGCTAATAATTGTTGGCATAATTTTATTCAATTAAAGATATAAATAATGTATTAAAATGTTCACTAAAATTATATACAATGCATGATCTTAAGTACAGTATAATACAACTATGTGATATTGAAATGTTACTTGATGAAAAGATTCTAATGAGACATTTCATCTCCCATATAGAGATTGTTGAACTACTTTTATTATTTTTTCCTTAAATTCAAACCTTGGTCTTCCCTCACCAACCAACGTGAATGAATATTTACCTCATTTTCAAGCTCAAATCTGAGGCCACTAATTTCAACATAGATGCATCGTATCTTCCCAATTCCTATTGAACCACATGAACCTTTCGTTCACCTTGTTCATGAGTATTTTAAGTGAAAATGCTTTTTGCTAGCACCTTTCTAGTGTTAATAATAGTTGTGATTTTTCTGTGTCAAAATTGAGCAGCTAATTAGGTAACCAAAAATATGTTTCCAATCCGTACAACATCGATCACAACTTTTTGGTCGTCAATTTTGACTCTATTGCCATTTTCTTTTCATTTTTTCATTAATTAACACACATTAATTTACTTTCTCCATACTTGTTTGTTTTTTCATTATTTTTAAGTCACAAAGCAAAAAAAAAAAAAAAAAACTTTCAATTTTTGGTCGTCAATTTTGACTCTATTGCCATTTTCTTTTCATTTTTTCATTAATTAACACACATTAATTTACTTTCTCCATACTTGTTTGTTTTTTCATTATTTTTAAGTCACAAAGCAAAAAAAAAAAAAAAAAAACACTTACAATTTGACTGCATTTCACTTATGTCTTTGTCAATCTGAGTGTCTTTATTTTGAATGTCAGTGAGGTAGTTAGAAGGGGTAATATAGGAAGAAAAAATGTTACAAAACATAACACCATTATTACAACTTATTTTTTGGTTTTGTAATTTGATGTATTCCGAGGTGAAAGAGTCAGGGGCGGAGCTAGAGGGATACTAAAGAAGTTAATCAATCATCATGAGATGCAAACTCGTGACATTATAATTCGAATTGTAATAATTTAGTTAGGTAGAGTATTTCAGTAAAGAGGAAGTCATGTGAAACTCGTTTCCACTTAATCTAAGGCTAATTTTCATAATATTGACACAAAAAATGATCAGTCATTAGTAGCTACCTACCATAAGTGAAGGCTAGTTTTTTTGTAGTATAGAGAACAAATATGAGATATTTTATGACAATTTGAAATCTCATTTTCTTTACCCCACAGTACTTTTAGCACTCAAATACATTTTTTGTTTTCCATCTATAAATAGAACCACCAACTTCTACTCATTCATTCACTTCTTGTTTTTCTTTTATGTTTTCTTGAGATCTCAAGAAATGGAGCCCAAAAATATGCAAAGTTCACCACTGAAACCTTACAAATATTTGTTGGGAACACAGATTTTGTTGAGAATTTTGGCTACAATATTCACGTTGGCGTCTACTTGGATTATATTAACCAGCAAACAGACTGTTACTATATTTGGCCTTGAGATGGATGCACGCTATAGTTATTCTTCAGCTTTCAAGTAAATGAAAATCTAAAGCAAATATTTGTGTTTTTTTTATTGGAAGTTTTGAATTTTAGTGTGGTTCTGTGTGCAGGTTTTTTGCTTTTGCAAATATGATTGGATGTGCCTTCTCTGTTTTGTCTCTGTTTCTTGCCTCTGTTTTAGGACATAAAGGTCTTGTTCCAAAGAATTCCTTTTACATGTTCCTTCATGATTTGGTACGTACAACTTTTACCTTTATTGTAATTGATTTGTTATGAAGGTGCTCGTATTCTCCATAAATGTTGATGCACCTGTACTTTCAAAAGAGGCTGAGCAACTTGTCTTGAAATCGTACTACAACAATAATAACATACTCAGTGTAGTCCCACTAGTAGGGTCTGAGAAGGTGGTGTGTACCCGTATACGCATACCTTACACCCCTACCTTGTGAAGGTGGAGAGGTTGTTTTGGTAAACCCTCGAGTCAAGTAACACATATTGAGGGTCTGGAAATAATACCCTTTTTTTTAATCACTCAATATTTTCCAAATATACCTTTCTTTCCCCATCCTAGAATTTCATACAATATTTATTTGTCCATAGTATATAAGTTTGTTATGTCATGTAAGAGGCATTGATTGTCTTGCTGTCTCTTCATTTGGTTCTATTCTTATGATGAGGCTTAATCCTACACTCACTTACAATGCATTTCTCAAGTTATATATAATTATTATGTTGGGATACTGATGAATCTTGATGTGTCTCAATACTGATGAATATGACTGTGGTGTATGGGTAAGCTAGCTTTCACACACCTCTTCTTGTATCAGTTATTGTCATCGTTAAAAAATGAAAATTAGAAGCTAGAGACTTAAAAGTGGTAGACGTTGGAATAAATGGTGCTAGCTAGTATGAATGTATGACCTTTCTCTGTTAGGCCCTTTAGGACCACTCAAACACCAAGTTTTTGGATTGCAGCCTTGACATTGCACTATCAAATATCAATGAAATATAACCTTTCTTATTTTTAGGTTATTAATCACATAATTTATGAATAGTTATCTGTAATTATATTTAGCTCACATAATAGGAGATTGTAAAATTCTGGTTACACCTGTGGAATGAGTAATAGTTACACTAAACTCAAAGTCATGTATAAACCAGACATTTGCATTATACACTATTTCTATTAGTATAAAATTTGAAGCAGTAATGTGAATGTTGGAATTTTGTGGTGAGCGCAGATTGTGATGGCAGTGCTGCTAGCTGGATGTGCAGCAGCAACAGCAGTTGGATATGTGGGGAAATATGGAGAGATGCATTCAGGATGGATGCCCATTTGTGAACATGTTGACAAATTCTGTCACAAAGTAACAAATAGTGTCATGCTTTCCTACTTTGCTGTGTTTTTCTACCTTTGCCTCACCATTATCTCAGCAAATCAATCCACACAGATTCAAGTTTAACATTTCAGAAATATCATTTTCTTAACGATACATATCAGAAGTTGAAACAATGATGCAAGGGTATTCATTAAGGGCTTCCTCAGGCCAAATGCGCGTGCGTTGTATGTTAGTTTTTGGCTCTACTATGTACAACATATTTACTGATATATCAATCTTTTAGTTTGTGTACTTAGTCATGTTCTTTCTCATGTTACAAATTAGAATTACAATTAATCACAACCAAAAAGGACCATTTTATAAAAGTTCAACGTAAAGCTTCAAAATCTTCTTGTAATTGGAAACGATCAATCTCTTATAACCAAAAAGGAACTAGAAATCAAAGCCAAATAAATTTAAAAAATAAATAGATAATGATCATTATTAGCGCATTCTGGCTGGAAGAGTGGGGGATAATGGTTTGTTTGATCAAACATGGTTCAAGACTTAAAAAGTGTAATTTTCTAAAATGATATAGTAATAATTATTTTGGACCTATTATTTTTAGTATAGGTAACAACTAAAAAGGATGGCAGGGGGTAATATATATTATGTACTTAGGGGTCGTTTGGTAGCTGGATAAAACAAGCCTTATTCATGTATTAGAGTCTGTAAAACATATACGACGTTTGGTAGATGGATAAGAAAAAAGTTATTCATATATATAATTAATACGATGTTTGGTAGGTGGATAAAAAACATGTATATTATTAATACAACGTTTGGTTGACAATTTTGAAATTCACCTAACTAATACATGTATAAGTTGTGAGGAAATTTGTATATTATTTATGCAAAGTAGAAGCTGGAATAACTAATACGTGTATAGCTAATACATGGATAAAAAGTTAAAATGACTATTATTCTTATCACTCACTTGACTACTTTCTTCTTTAATTTTACATAATTAAAGAAATGTTTTAATTTAAATACAAAGTTAAAGAAGGAAAGAATATAATTGTATAAAAATGTTAAAATTAAAAAATATATATATAATTTTATTAATTTTTAATATAAAAAACAAACATCGAAAGGAATAATTTATGCATAATTAAACTCCGCATAACTAAACTTTGTATAACTAATACCTGCATAACTAATATTCACATTACTAATACCTGCATAACTAATACCCACATTACTAATTAAACTCCGCATAACTAAACTTTGTATAACTAATACCTGCATAGCTAATACCCACATTACTAATACCTGCATAACTAATACTCATATTACTAATACATGTATAACTCTATCCAACTACCAAACGACCCCTTGGGGTGTTTGGTATGAAGACAAATGTTTTTCATAGAATTTTTTATTGAAAAATAATACTTAAGTAATTTTTAATTTATTTTTTTAATATTTTGTAAGTAAACCAGAAAATATTATATAACATCATTTATATATAATCTAAAAATTGAAACACTAGGGAAGAATTGGGTGAGGTGTGGAGCGGAGGGTGTTAGATATTCAACATGGTTAATCCAAGTTCATAGTAGGATACAAAATATATAAAAATTAGTAGGATCGAATGTATTTGAGTCATAGTTGATTGTAGAACGTATGAGGTCTTCTTCTCTATTATCTTATTCATTAAAGTGGCAATGAGACAACAAACTCACACTCTCATATGTCGATAGTGATGATACAAAAGAGTCAAAGAGGTGTCTTATATATGATTAAAAAAGAGAACCTAATTGCAATTATTGAAACTTTAATGGATCCACCCATTATGAATCTCATTGGGTTAAACCTACATTCATCGCCTCACTAGACCCATCAAGCACACAAAATGCACAATCCAATTTCCAATTATCATTCTTACTATTCGATTTATGTTCTAGACTAATATACTATCCGAAAATAGTTAAAATATAAGAAAAATGTTTTAAATAATGTAGGTCTGTTTTTCTAACTAAGGTGAAGTTATGTGGGGGTAACCAATGTTCTAGATGAAGAGGATACAATGAATTTCAAATGTAACTTTACTCCTGATAGAGGAATCATCTTCGTGATTTTTAAGAAATTTATTTTTCTACAGATTATATTTTATTTTATTAACCTACCAAACATGAGAAAAATTCTATTTCTTAAATTAGTAATATTTAAAAAATAATTTAACCTATCAAACATGAAAAAAAAAATATAATTTGAAAAATGGTTTCTTCCGTAGGAAATCCACCCATAGTTTTATTAAGTTTTGCTGCATACAAATCAGGGCAAAAATGCTTTTTTCGTTAGCAGCCTTTGTATAATTAGTACTCCTATATAGTACTATCGTTAGTTTTATTCGATTTTTCTAAATTTAGGTAACTGACTACAGGAAAACTAGATAGACTTTTTTCAGAGTTATTTTTTTGTTGTCAAAATTGAGCAATTATTAGGTAACCAAAAATATGTTTCAATTAGTACAACTAGAATTTTTACTAGTCAATTCTATTCCTTGCAAATAAATATCTTTAATTAATTAATCTTCTTCTCCTACTTTTTTCTCTTTGTGAAATGGGATAAAGCTCATTTATTAATGAACATGCTATGTACCATCTCTCCATGCTTTGACTGCATTTAACAAAGTCTTCATCAATATATTCTAAGAACGGTAGAGGCAACAATATGAATGAAATTACAAAGAAATATAAACATTAAATGTCTGAAAGTTATTTAATATTTTTTCTTTATCTTCTAAAAATTGCAATACTATAAACTTGTGATATTTTGCTCCCCCCACAATTGTAGAAGAAAGTAAATTTTGTCTCAAGATAGAATTCAAGATTTTAAGTTTATAATTCTAACAACTCACCACCAAACCTACCATCCATTTATGCTACTTAGTTTATAATTTATTTTTATATGTATATGTTAAGTGGATTTCACCTTTATATATATAAGATTTGAATTCAGATTAATGAATTTTATCGGACCGTACTTTTTGTTCTAATTTAGGCATAATGTTAACACAAAAATGAGAAAAAATATGTCCATATGATGTACCTAAACCGATTATAAGATGGTGGAGAGGATTTTGTGGCGTTTAGTTAGGGTAGTGGCAGGAGCCAGTTGAAACATGGAGTTGATAGTTAGTTTAATTTTGTACTTTTGATATTTACGATTTTTTGAGAAGTTAGGATGGACTCGAACTAAAGCCTATTTATTTATATTAAGATTAAGATATTTTAAATATGAATGTATGTGTGAATGATTAAAATGTTAATTTTTTTCAACATATGTGCGTAATTTATTTATTTTTAAAATAATAAATATTAGAAAAATATATAATTTGATAAAATGAAATTATTTTTTTATTTTAAAAATGAAATATTTATGTTTGTAAGTGATAATAAAAATGGTATATGTGATGTTGATGGTTGGTGTTATGACTAGAAATGATGATGGTGATAGTTATATGTGGAGGTAGTTGGTGTTGCAGCGACTGGCACGATATTAGTAATTAACGATATTGAAATGATGATTAAAGAATATATTGATTAACAAGGATATTAATAATAACCGATGATAATACTAATTGTAATGATGGAGATGGTAAGAGGATGTGGTAGCGGTAGCGTCTATGCATATGGTGATAGATGTGGTACCTAATTCATGTACTCATCGAAGTTATTCTAACTTTATACTAGTAATTTCACAAAGCAAATTGGTTTTGAATTCTGCCTTTTCTGAAAAATTTGGATGTCTAACTCCCAATTTGTCACAATTTTGATTGTCGGTTGGTTAATTTGTCTTGATTTGAAAATTATTACACTCTAATTCTTATTTTTTTTACATACGCGCTCTGTCTAATAATAGTGGTTTATTATTGAGTTTGCACATTTCTTAAGAAATTATAGAACGATAATTTTACTATATTAATCTTTCAATATAATAAATACAATGTTTTGAAAAAAAAATATAATAGAGAAATGACTATAATTAATGATAATAGTAAATATTTAGGAACGCTATTGATTTCAATAAGTGAACAAGTATTGTAGGATATTCCAAAATAAATTAGTGGACAAGTATTGCTGGAGGGGGAGGGGGTAATTATTACTACCTCCATCCACTTTTAATTGTCATAATTTCCTTTTTTTAGAGTCATACTATAAAAACTTTGACTAGCATTTTACAATGTATTTTTTCATCATATTGATATGCAAATAATTGCAATTTATAGTACTTTTCGAAAAGTTTTGAATATCTAAATTTTTTGTTTAAAATATCAAATTATTATAATTTAATTTAACTTTGAAAATTAGTCAAATTGACTTTTGAAAAGCACAAGATGATAAATAAAAGTGGACTAAGGGAGTAATTAACTTCATGGAAGACTCCAATCGATAGGATAAACGAGAAATACTCCCTCCATCCATTTTTATTTGTCATGTTGCACTTTTCAAAAGTCAATTTGACTAATTTTCAAAGTTAAATTAGATTACATTATTTTTTTAAAAAATTAAAAATTAGATTACATTAATTTGATATTTTAAATAAAAAATATAGATATTCAAAAATTATGCTATAAGTTGTAATTTTTTGCATACAATATGAAAAAATACACTGTAAAATGTTAGACAAAATTTTTATAGTTTGACTCTAAAAAAAGGAAAATTATGACAATTTAAAGTGGATAGAGATAGCAAGTAATTAAAAGAATTTTATTTATTTTCTCCGAGAATTAATGCATTTTTGTTACTAGGGAGGCAGTTTTAAAACTTGGTAGCATTTTTTTCGGTTTTGAAAATGATCCATTAACATGAATCATCTTTCTCTCTCTATAAATAGCACTACCAACCTCCACTCGCTGCCAACTTCTTCATTCAGTTTTTGTTTTTCTCTTCTCTTCTCTTTTCTTCGGATCCTAAAAAATGGAAAACTTTGGTGCCAAAAATAGGCAAAATCAAAATACCCAAAACCCACCAATGAAATCTGACAAATGTTTGTTGTCAACACAAATTTTGTTGAGAATTTTGGCAATTGCATTCACATTGGCAGCCACTTCGATGATTCTCACAAGCAAACAGGCGGTTACTGTATTTGGCATTGAAATGGATGCACGCTATAGTTATTCTTCAGCTTTCAAGTAAACCCAAGATCAAACAACAAAATTATTTTTTTTGGTTTTGCTTTGTTTTTTTTTTTTTAATCTTAAATTTGGGTATTGTTTTGCAGGTTCTTTGCTATTGCAAATATGATTGGATGTGCCTTCTCTGTTTTGTCCTTGATTTTGGCCTCTGTTCTTGGCCATAAAACTCCTGACCCAAAGAACTATTTTTACATGTTCATTCATGATTTGGTACGTACAAAATATTCTTCATTTTTTCATCATGTTCATTCACAATCACTAATTATTAGTAGATCTGGGAAAATTCTTAGTACAATTTTGCATTCATTGAAGTTTACAAGTAACGTCACTCAATATGCATTTTAATGCCTAAAACTTGCAATGCATTTTGATTTTTGCGGGGACAAAGACAGGTAGTATTAATGTGTATGGTTGAAATTGTGTTTAATGTATATAATAAATATTGAACCTTTTTGACTTTTTTATATGTTTACTTTTCTATTTTGAATATTTTAGTGAAAATTCTGACTCCGCCACTAAATATACAAGTCTTTTGAGAAAATTGGTGAAAATTCCTTACTCTTTTAGTCAGAAGCCTAACAAAATTTTCACCTACATTCGCGGTAACCGTTTGTAGTAATTGTTATCAAGTGTGTACACAATATAAAACAAGTATTTACTCACTATATAACATATATGGAATGTAATACGTGTATAATCATGTATAATGTATTACACACTAATAATACTAAATTTATTTTTTATTGTGAACTTTGTTGGACTAGTATGTAGTGTTAAAATCACAAAGATAACGCTCGTCTACATGTGAATCCTTACTGTCTATGTCGCGCGTCTTTTTGATTTTGAAATAGTAATGTGAATGTTGGAATATTTTTGTTGTGAGGGCAGATTACGATGGCATTGCTACTGGCTGGATGTGCAGCAGCAACAGCAGTTGGATATGTGGGAAAATATGGAGAGAGTCATTCAGGATGGATGCCAATTTGTGATCATGTTGACAAATTTTGTCGCAAAGTTTCACATAGTATCATGCTTTCTTATGTTGCAATGATACTCTACCTTTGCCTCACTATAATATCTGCAAATCAATCCAGAAAAATCATAGTTTAACAAGTAGAAACAAAAAACAATGATCAATATGATTTGATCAATGTTCTGGTTTTATATATTAGTGTTGTTTTAGTTTTTGGTGTAATCATTACTTGCTTCTAGTTGCTAGCTACTTTTTAATTATATTATCCTTAGTTTAAGTTTTGTAGCTATCTTGTTCTATGTGCATTATTGGACTTAGCTATTGCTTATGTGAAATTGAGAGTGGCATCTAACTGTTTTGATAAAATATAGAGAAGTATTCAGATCAGTCCTGCAAAGGTTACTAACTATTCTAAATTATTCAATATGTATTGTGATTAATAGTTTATTTTCAAAAACAATCAATTTTAAAGGTATGAAGATTAAATTTTTTAATTAATTTCATTTTAATTTTGTAAATCGATATATTTTTAGATAAATATTTTTAATAATATCAACAACTAATGTGAGACGGAAAGGGTACACTGGCAAGATTGAAAACAAAGCTCATGAAACACGGTAAATGTGTCTCATACCTAATTCTCTAATGCCATAAATATATAAACAAGTTATTTATTCTACCTTATGAGTTCTTTTAATACTCTACTTATAGCACCAAATTAATTAAAAATTAAAGACGGTGCAGTGCATTGGTCTGGAGGGAATCGTTTTGTTGAGAGAAAAATTAAACAATGCATTTATTGGAGAATAACTAAAGAATTATTATGCTTGAATATTTATAATATTTAAAACTAAGATATTTTTCTACGTTTCAAAATGAATAAATTTTTTAAAGTTAAAAGATGTATTAGTTAATCTTTTTTTCTTCAAAATTACCCTTTTTCTAATGGAATTTTCAACTATTTTTAGTTTTAAAAAAAGTTTGAGAATAAACAAATTAATGCCATTGACTAACTTTGTTAAGAAGTGTGTCACGTCTTAAAAATTTATTTCTTTTGATATTGAGAGCATAATTAATTAAGCTTAGCATCATTGGTTACATCTATTCTGGTTACGTATCTAGATTATTATGTAATTAATTACATTTTTAAGAATATAAGTATTTATTAGTCTGTCAATCAACAACTTATGAAGTGGCGATGCCAACACCAACATTTATGATTTAAGGAATTTATTTTAGTTGGCTATGAGAATTATAATACTTGCATCTGTCCTATTAATTATTCTTGCAAGGTTCGTTGCATCTTTTTATTAATTTTAAAGTCCAATTCTTTAAATATCCACATTATTTCTACATGCTTTGATTTTAGGCCAGAACTTCTGGATTATTGAGAAATGTTTATCATAGTAAAAAAAAGGGTTCACCAATCATATACAAAAGGACGAAAAAAAATTATTGGTTCAAATGCATTCACCATCTTTGAATCATATATACTAGTATTATATATAGACACACAAATCTAGATTTCTTTTTGTTTTTTTAAAAAAAATTTAGTACTATCATTTTTACACGTAAGAGATCTGAAATGCCTTTTTTTCTATTAAAAGTTCACTAAATGATAAGAGAAAGCATAGTTTTGCAAACTTCAGCGTCACCAGCAAACGATTTGGCACAAAACGAAAACAATCATGATATGTAATTTGATATAACTTACATCAATATGTTTATTAAGTTGAGGAAAAAGAGAGAGTTGTTAAGGCATATCATGTCATATCTTATTCACCTAATAAATGTGTGCAATTCATCTAACACGCCATACTACAAATACAACATATTGTACTTGTTCGAAGATGATTGTTAACTAATCTAGTCATTAAAAGTATATTATTAGCACGCTACATATGCTAAACCTAAAGTTTATATTCATATTTTGTTTTCAATCTCATTCACATCATCACATGTATAGGGTTTTAAACAAAATACTTGAAAATAAGATTTCTCTCCTTAGTTTTGTTCCATTATAATAAGATCTTAATTCGAATAAAATGGCAGTTTTAACTCTTTAAGAATATTATGGTAATTATTTTGGTTTTAGATCTAGCTAAGAATTCATTGGAGAAAAGTGAGAACCCAAGCCATTTATTTAAGAAAAATTGGACAAAAAAGATTTCAGCCCATTTAGAAATGAGGCTCAATAATCAAGCCTCTCTGGGCCGTTAGCCTGTAAGGCCCAAAGAAAGGAAGAACAGATTAATTATATTTTAAAAAACAAAATAGGAAAATTTACAGAAATCCCACCTTTTAGTTTACTTATTACCATTATCCCCTATAAATTTTACAAATTTCCAAAATTCCTCATTTTCGCGCATCAGATTAGTGTATCTCGCACATGATCAGATTAATGTATCAGCGCTTATATTATTGTATCTCGCGCATCAGATTAGTGAATCATGTATAAAATGTAATGTATCTTACTTAACGATTAATGTATCTTGCGCATCAGATTAATGTATCAGCGCTTATATTATTGTATCTCGCGCATCAGATTAGTGAATCATGTATAAAATGTAATGTATCTTACTTAACGATTAATGTATCTTGCGCATCAGATTAATGTATCAGCGCTTATATTATTGTATCTCGCGCATCAGATTAGTGAATCATGTATAAAATGTAATGTATCTTACTTAACGATTAATGTATCTTGCGCATCAGATTAATGTATCAGCGCTTATATTATTGTATCTCGCGCATCAGATTAGTGAATCATGTATAAAATGTAATGTATCTTACTTAACGATTAATGTATCTTGCGCATCAGATTAATGTATCAGCGCTTATATTATTGTATCTCGCGCATCAGATTAGTGAATCATGTATAAAATGTAATGTATCTTACTTAACGATTAATGTATCTTGCGCATCAGATTAATGTATCAGCGCTTATATTATTGTATCCGTTTGAGGGATTTCTGTAATTATAAACTTTTAAGGGATAGATTGTAATTTTGCCTTAAAAATATGTGATTCCTGTAATTTGCCCAAAAAAATATCACAAGTAAATTAGACAAAAAATTATGAATAAAAGAATGTACTAAATACTAATCATATTAAAAATTAGAGTTTTACTTTTTTGTCTTAAAAGTCATATTATGTTGAATTTCTTTTGAAAGTGATTTGGATAATTGAACAAAGATAATAATTTATATATTTTTTTATTTTTTTTGAATTGATTTGTTTCTGTAATGTGAGTTTATGCAAGAATGATGTAATAGAGAACTCTATTTAAGACACCATTATTGTATTGTACCAAAAATATTAGACTGTGGTCTAATATCAATAAAAGAATTTTAGAACGCAAACTAATTTTCTTTCACAAATTTTCGATTTACTCAAAAAATGAATCTTTAGACGGTGATCTAAAAGATTTCGAAGTTGCTAAAGAAATGAAAGAAAATCATTTATTAAAATATGTGTTTGAAAAAGGAACGATTGGCGAAAATTTCTCGATATGAAAGAGAATAACTTGATCTATATCGAGAGAGTATTGGAATATTTTAAGATATAAGGCAATCGTAAAGTCATGAGAGAATAAAATAGATTTGACTTGATACATATTATTAGGACTTTAATAGACAGATGATGATCAAATTATTTATTCTCTTGCTTTTATTCTTCTTCAAATTATTTCAAGTGATGAGGGGAATGTCAAACAGACAGCTTGCTTCAAATGTGTCAATTTTTGAGAGTTTTAAACATCAAGAATATCAACAACTGATTATTAATGTAATTAGTCAATATATAATATATGACGAGAGGGAGTTGCTTGGATGGTAAGCACCTCTCACTTCCAACCCGAAAGTTGCGAGTTCGAGTCACCAAAGGAGCAAAAGAGATGGGAGCTTCTAGGGAGGGATGATAAAAATAAAATATATAAATATAGTTCGACTAGAAAACCTAAGTACTTTTAACGTACCATAAATACAATTATTGTTATAATTTAACTTAAGCCACTTTAAAGAATATTTTTTTATAGTCTGCATGAAGATATGATTCTTGATATATATGATAGAGAACAATGAAATCATTATTCGTGAAAATCTTACACGAACAAAAAGTTATATATTTATGAAAAAAGGACAATTTGTTACATTAACAGACTTTAATGGCCTAGATCACCCACTTTGCCTATGTAATTTTATACACTAGTAAGCACAGTAAGTCTTTAGTATGCTTAACCTCAGTAATTAAGGAGCTAATTTTCTAGTTGTTAGATTATAATATTCTTGAGTTTACAAGTTGATTTGATAATCAAAATATGCCTTGCGTATTTTATCACTTCCATTCATTAATTCATCTCACCTTTATGTCTACCTCGTATTAAGTCAAAGTCTATATTTCGTATAAACATCATATATATACAAAAATGAACATTATAAGGAGACAATGGCTGGTCCCTAGCACAAATAAGAATATGTTCCTTCTCTCTCTATATATAAATTCAAATAGAGAAGAACAACACGTGGTAAATCTTGTAAATCAAAGAGGTATTTTAAGTTGTGTGTCATTTTATATTATCAGATCACTTAAAATTAAAGATAAATTTAATAAGTAATCATTCATAATAATAAATAGAATTAATTATAACATGTTAAATAAAATAGATAGTCTGCGATAAATGGTTTAAGTACAATAATATATAGTGTAAGAATTTCTTATAATGAGTCGGGAATATAATTAAGTTAAATGCTTTAATCTAATCCGCTTCCACCTAGTAGGCAATAGCTAGAGGGGTATAAGGGGTTCATCTAGTACTCCTTTACCAGAAAATCACATTTTTTCTCGACATATGTATATATAGTAAATAATAAACCTCCTGTGTGAAAATCTTTGATCTGCCACTGTCCAACCATATTACCAACCTTGCCTATATATAGCATGCTTTGGATGAGTCATTAATAAGAGAGCTAGCCCAAGTAGAAATTAATTTATAGATAGAGGTCTTGTATGAATTAAGAATATAAGAGCCTGCTAGCTCTGGTAGCCAAGGATGACTAATTGCCTGATTAAAATATCTTTATGTAGGATTAATTTGATTATGATCTCATCAATTAATCCTTCAAAGATGATTATAACTAGGTGTCATCCTTGTCTAATTAATTGATTAGGATCGAAAGAGAGGTCTTACAAGAAGATAAAGAGCCTGCTTTGATAGCCAAGGATGACTGGCCTGAATTCCCATTCAGGAATACATAGTTTGTCTTAATTATTTTCATTTTTTAGTCCGTTTAAAAAATATATCTCTTTTCTGTATGATTTTTTTGACGGTCATCCGAAGTTATCAAAAAAGGCTATTTTTCGTCATGCAATACCCTTATCTTTCATGCACATATATACACTCCATGTTCATCAAGTCTGAAGAGATTCAATCTCAAGAAAAACACGAAAAATGATCAAGATCGAAAGGTACGTACAGGATCAAATGTCATTTTTAAGGAATGTGAAAGTTTATTCTTTTTATAGTTATGATTATTTAAGAAACGTTATAAGGGAAAAGTGGACAAATAATACGAAAACGAAGGGAGCATGGTAGACCTCGTGAACATGCAGAGGATGAAGGGGGGATGGGTGTTTTTGGAGGGGCTCATCCTAAGGTCTCATTCACATGTTTAAATCTTGATTTAGCTTGACGATTGACTTTATTTGTCACTTGCAATCAATTTAGTCCTTTCATATTTACTTGATGCTTGTCATGTTACTCAATAGCTTTTGGTTTTTTGTGGAATCGTTTGTCTAGTTGGGCGTAGGGGATTTATTTGAATTTAGTTCTTTTGTTAAAAAATTATATATTTTGGAGGTGTTTGGTACGAAGGAAAAATGTTATGAAAGTTTGAAAGTGAGGGGGAAGATGGGGATTATGGGTGGGGTGTGTTCGAGAGAGGAAACCATCAATGTGAAATACGACTCGTAAAGTTTAGTTTTCGTTAGCTCTATTGGAAAAGACATGATTTTTGGGAGGACCAGAAGAGTAGCGAACAATTTTGCAGCAGTAAATGTTTGTATTTTAGGAACATAACACACACACACACTCCATTCCAAACTTTAATGTAGTTATGTAGACACATTTGTTTCCTCTTGCCTTCTCTCCTTTCTTTTTTTGGTTGCACTTGAAAAAAGAGCCAAAAATCATCATGGTCACGATTCAAGTCTTATAATATTTTTTTGCAGAAATATAAGGTAAATCACATATGATAAATATACTTCTACCACTATTAAAAATCACTTTTTTACTATTGAATGGATTAGTGAGGATTTTTTTTTTATATAAGGATGAGCTCTTCATCCATCATGTAACTCAAGGTAGATTAGACAAATATTTAATTTCTCAATTATGTATTTTTTGCCGTAATAATATATATAGATCAACACTGCCTATAATTTGGCTTTGAACTATATACATGTATCACGAAAAGTTTAATTGTATACTGTTACTATTAGACTTGATGGTTTAACCAAAAAAACAAAAAAAAAAATCAATGCTAAAAACACGCATATATAATTAGTAGAAGGTATGTTGGGACCAATAGACCTTGTCTAGAATTTGGACAAGTATACCTTAACTTAATCACAAGGGGATACCACCTTATTAAATATCAGTGTCATCTTCACCCTCCATACCCTCTTCTTATTGAAAAGTACAAGACTTCCAACCCCCCTCCCACCCACCCCAAAAAAAAAAAAACCCCCCAAAC